>NW_022161780.1:0-11160 GCF_008728515.1 Papio anubis
TGGAATATTAGGTAGACATAGAAAAGAATAAGGCAAGTCTATGATGCCTAATAATAAAAGGAAAACACATTAGAAAGATTCTGAAATTTTTTATTTTAATTATTTTTTAATTTACATGTAAAAATCATGTATTTTTTTTCTTTTTGAGACGGAGTCTAACTCTGTCTCCCAGGCTGGAGTACAGTGGCGCGATCTCGGCTCACTGCAAGCTCTGCCTCCCGGGTTCCCGGCATTCTCCTGCCTCAGCTTCCCTAGTAGCTGGGACTACAGGCGCCCACCACTACACCCGGCTAATCTTTTGAAGTTTTTAGTAGAGACAGGGTTTCACCATGTTAGCCAGGATGGTCTCGATCTCCTGACCTCGTGATCCGCCCACCTCGGCCTCCCAAAGTGCTGGGATTACAGGCATGAACCACTGTACCCAGCCAAAATCATGTATTTTTTAAAAAAAGAATTTTGTTATAAGTTGAAAACTAAGATTTGTACCCGTTTATTGCAGTTAAAGAGATGCTCAAAGACAAATTAATAATTTTAAGTGTCTGCATCAATAAAAAATGAAATAAAATAATCATCTAAATAAAATAGATAAAAGAAAACAAGTAAAAAAACAAGTTTTAAAAATAAATGCAGAAGTTAATTAGGAAAGAAACAAGGAGTAAATAAATTTGTCAATGAAAAGAGTCAAACTCTAAAATATTTGAAGAGATTTATTCTGAGCCAAATATGAGTGACCATGGCCCATGACACAGCCCTCAGGAGGTCCTGAGAACAATGTGCCCAAGGTGGTCAGGGTGCAGCTTAGTTTTATATATTTTAGGGAGGCATGAGACATCAATCAAATACATTTAAGAAATACATTGGTTGGAAATGTAGTTCAGAAAGGCATGACAACTCAAAGCAGTGGCGGGGCACTTCCAGGCTATAGGTAAATTTAAACATTTTCTGGTTGACAATTGGTTGAGTTTGTCTGAAGACCTGGGATGGAAAAGGAAATGTTCAGGTTAAGATAAAGACTGTGGGGGCAGGGGTTCTTTTTTGAATTCTTATGGTAGTTTGCCTTAGAGACAATAGATGGCCAGAGTATTTCCTATTCAGATTTAAAATTACTAGACTCTTAGATTAAGCTCTTTAGAACTGGGAGAATTATGGAAGAAAAAGATCTAACTCGTTAATAGAGATTCTTTACAGATCACAAACCTTCCCCACAAGAACAGCCACAAAGGGCATTTTCTGATATGGCAAAAGAAACATGCTTCAGATTAAAATATGTTGATTTTTCTTCCTTATGTCCATATTATACCAAATCGGATTTTAAGAAGAAATAGAATCAGTAAAATATAGTTAAAATAAAACCCATCAGTGAGAATTTATGAGACAGGTATGACCCAGACACCTTAGGAATCTGGGCAGGATAAAAATCAAATTTAGTCCTCAAATCGAAAGTCAAGTCTTTGACAAAGTAGTAAAACAGTGATCCACAAACTAATCAATAAAAAAGGAGTAGAAATTGAAGAAGCACATATACAAGATAAGAAAGTACATAGAAAATGATACAGGGGAGTTAAAGGAAAAAATTGCCAGGCGAATGCGCTGAGGATCACAGTCCTTGGTAAGGTTGCCTTTAATGAAAAGCAGCTAAATCCACTTTCCTTTCTAACAAGGCAATGCAAAAAAAAGAAAAAATTCTAGCGGCAGACAGACACAGGTGTTGGCAGTTGTGAAATCATGTTCAAAATGGCAGCTCTGTCTTCCCTTCTCTGTCAGCCACCTGTACAGTAAGGAGCAGACAGGATGGTACTAACCAAGGGGAAAGTTCATTTGCATAGGATTAGGGTGGGGCCGCCAGCCTGCTCTGCGAGCTATGTGAAGCGATCAAACTTAGTAGAAATGATCTGTGGCTATAAATCAGACACACTGCCTCCCTCAAGCCTGACTATAGGTTGGCACATCTGCCCTGCCAGTTTTTTTGCTCTCAAAGTCCCCTTTCTCTCACTAGACAGAGAGCTGCTTTCCTTTCTCTGTTTCTTTCTTTTGGCTATTAAACCTCCACTCCTAAACTCCTCGTGTGTGTCCCTGGCGTGAGACCGCCATAGGGTACCCCCTCCACGGCATTAGGATTAGTGGAGCGGGTATTTACTGAGACAAGGTAGCTGCTTCAAAGAAGAGAGAAATATAGAAGTTGGGCTTTGGCTGGCTTACAGCTAATCCTAACACTGTAGGAGGAGTTGAGGCCGTGATCATGAGGTCAAGAGATCAAGACCATCCTGGCCAACATGGTGGAAACCCTAGTCTCCACTAAAGTAAAAGAGTGGCAGAGTGGTGGTGCATGCCTATGAGTCAGCCAGCTACTCAGGAGGCTGAGGCAGGGGAATTGCTTGAACCCAGGAAGCGGAGGTTGTAGTGAGCCAAGATCCTGCCACTGCACTCCAGCCTGGGTGACAGAGCGAGTCTCCATCTCAAAAACAACAACAACAACAACAACAACAACAACAGATAGATAGATAGATAGATACATATAGATGAGAGATTTAATATGTGCTATGCTTTTGTATTCTTTCTAAATATATAGTAGTGGAGAAAATTTTCAAATGCTTTTTATAATGTGATTATAACATGTAATTTAAAACCTGAAAGTTTTTCAATTAAAAATAGAAGTATATTGATGTAAAACTCTAAATAAAATATTAACAAATATCCAGCAGAAAATTAAGAGAATATACATTTCATGTTTCTTTTATTAAGGGAAGGGTGATTCAATATCAGTAAATCTATTAATATAAATTCATCCTATTAGTGCATCTAAGAAAAAATCTTGTGATTTCTTTCATAGGTGCTGAAATGTTGACAAATTTATTCAATTTTTGATAAAGATATTCAATTAAAGAATACATAGAGATTTTTCTCCACATGATAAAATATATCTATCTGACCCCCAAATCATCATCATGCCTAATTTGGAAATACAAGACCCACTAAAGTTAGAAACAAAAAAGGATGCCTATGTTCACTATAATTATTTAGCATTCTATTAGTGGTACTGGCTAATGCAATTAGACAGAAGAATTTAAATGTATAGAAATTGGAAAAGAGGAGGTAAACGTTATTTTATAATGATGTAGTTTTGGCTAAAAATCCCAGGAAAATCCACTGGGGAAATGCCTGTAAATAAACAGAAAATTTAGTGAATGGCATGGTACAACATAACGTATATAAATTAAGTTTTCCTATCCCCCATTCCCCCACAAAATTGAAAAATACAATGAGAAAAATAACCCATTTACAATAGCACTAACAAATTTAAGTTCCCAGGAATAAACTTCATGAGAATTATGTAATTCTCATGAGTAAAGTGAACATTACTGAGAGACACCAATAATGTCTTCAACAAAAGAAAACACTGTGTTCTCAGCTAGCAAGGCTGAACATCATAAATATGTCAATTCTTCCTAAATTATTAATGTAATATAATCTTCTCATATACAAAGAGAAGTGTGAGGACAGACTCCAAGAGTACATAGGCTGACCCTAAATTTTATATAGAAAAAATTCATATATACATAGCTATTAAGGTTAAATTATTATTAAAGTGGCAGCTAGACCTATATGTATTAATACATACTATAATGCCTCAATAATTAAACAATGTGAAGTAATGAAACAGGGAACAGAGCCATGGTATAGAATATGTGGCCAAGAGCAGACCCTAAATATGTAGGAGAGTTGAGAGTATGTGACAAAAACAGCATTTCAAAATATTTCGATTATGGACCAGTTAACAAATATGCTCAATCAATACATAGGCTTCTAAAATTAATATAATGACATTTGACCAACATTTCACATTGCTTATCAGAAAAAAAATTAGGAAAATGAACCAAGATTTATACAAATGTAGAGATAATAAAAGTACTAGAAGTATTATAGAAACCATGTTTCTTTATAAACTTAGAGTGAACTATAATTCACAATTTATAAATTATAAAAGAAAAGTGATACATTTGACCACATAAAAGAAAATTACATGGCAAAATAACACATGTAAGTGAAGGCAAAATAAATAAAAAACTGGGAAAATTATTTTACAGCATAAGACAAAGGAGCTAATCTAACACAAAAGATACTTTTAATGAGTATGAAAAAGATAGCATTAGAATTAGAAAAAGCAGGTAAAAGATAATGATCAGTTAACAGAAAAGGACCTACAGATGCCCCTGCAGATGCCCAAGAGACTCATTAAAGGTGTTTCTTAATGTCTTGTGTGATCATATTAAGAGAAATGAGATTTAAAACTACGTTTTCACCTTTCAAGTTGATAAATATCTAAAAGTTTGATAATGCCTTCTCAATGACTTTGAACATTCTCACATATTACTCTTCGGGGTTTAAATTGGTTCAATCTTTGGGGGCTTGGCAGGGACGTTTGGAAATTTTAAATTTACATGAACATTTGGTCTCTAGAGTGCGCTGCAGAGCCTGTCCTGGGGATGTGTTCGTTGTAGAGTAATATCCAAAGTAGGTCTTGGATAGAAAAATATTGGTAATAATAAGAATGTACATCAGTAGGACTGGTTCAGTAAGGATATAGTGCAGATAGTAAATAATAGTAAGAAGACACTGCTATAAAAAACTCTTCAATGTACAGTGTTAAATGAAAAAAAGCAAGACAAGAACTGTGTGTATGGTTTGAAAGCTGTTTTGTGTGTAAAAATAGAAAAACGTAATAACCTATATTTAAAATTCTACCTAAAATAGTTCCAGTGGGATATATGAAAAACAATAACAATGTACTACCTAGTAGTACATCTCTTTTATAAGGCACATCTAATAATTAGGAACAAAGAAAGTTTGGACTACAAAATCACTTGAACCTGGAGGCAGAGGTTGCAGTGAGTCGAGATTGCGCTACTGAACTCCAGCCTGGTGACAGAGGGATCAGCATTGAAAAATGCATATCAGTCATTTTGTTAGTGTGTATTGTGTGTGTGTGTGTGTGTGTAGACATAAGGCAAACACCAGAGATAGCTTGAATAGCAGACAAAATAGACTTTAAGACAGAAAAATACCATTAGGGACAGAGAGAATCATCATTGTATAAAGATGAAAATGTTTACCTCATCAAAATATAAATATTCTAAACTTGTACACAAATGAATTATCCTCAGCATATATAAAAAGAGATTTGAAAAAAATTCAGCAACATGGTGGAAGATTTCAGGATTTAAATTTGAACAAAACCATTAATAAGCCCGATTTAATGTAGATGTATATATTTAATGTAGATCAGTTTATAGCCTTGGATTTACATTACTATTAATGGATCCACTAGTAGTGAATCTACTGTCCCACTAAATAAGTCTCAATAATTTTAAAGAATTTTTGTATAGATTGTATTTACTGTCTATAATGCAACTAAATCAGAAGTCAAAAGCAAAAAGAAATAAAATCTCCATGTGTACACAAATGAAAAACAATTTGAAATAACCTGTAGGACACAGAAAAACTCAAAATGGAAAATACATAGAAGTGAATGGACTTGTCTTTTGATTTTTATTTTATTTTTTTAATTTTTTATTCAGAGGGTACATGTGCTTGTTTGTTATATGGGTATTACATGCATGCTATGGTAAGGGTTGGGTTTCTAGTGTACCCATCACCCAAATATTGAACGTGGTAGTCCATAAGTAACTTTTCCACTCTAACTACCCTCCCACCTTCCCCACTTTTGGAGTTCCTGGTATCTGTGCTTTCCATCTTTATGTCCAAATGTACCCAATGTTTAGCTCCCACTTACAAGAGAAAATGTAATATGTGATCTTTTTAATTGTGGCTTTTTGTGTGTTTGCTTTGGTGGTGTTTTCTCTTAATTTTGAATGCAATGGCAAATTATTTCAAGTAAAACAGAACAGCAGTATTTCTACTTAGTACCTATAAAATAAAAGTTGTGTTATAATTTTAAATATTATAACAGAAATGATTGAACAATGTTCAGTGCAGTTTAGGAAATAAGAAACATCTAAATAACTTGATTTTAGTAACATTTACATTTATTTTCGAAAGTAGGCAATTAGTGAAAGTCAGGGTACTTCATGGAGTACTTTGCAAGGAGATTTTAAAGATGAAATCTAACTCTGTTTTACAGGTAAGTAAAATTAAAGCTGAGAGGAGGTGTCTTATCCAATATTCCACAGCTAGCTGATGTCAAAGCCAGGATTCTAATCAAGACCTCTTGATATAAATAGTCATGGGCTCAGACAGACATGGGTTCAGGTATCCTTTCCATAACTTACCTAGCTGAGTGCCCAGTTTTCATATCTGAAAAAGGGGGTGGGTAGGAGATTAATTATACTTATCTCCAGGGTTTTACAATTTCTAAAATTTAATGAAATATTACAGGTGAGTAAAGAACGCTCATTTCTTTAACCAGATAATAACCTTTCTGTGAAACAACGCTGCCTTTGAGAAACTTGTTTCCATAACTGAAAAATAAAATGATGCCATACTCATATTTTTTTTAAAAGGATTTTGTGTATAAGTTATATTTTTACACAAATGCTTCTCCACAGATGTACTATACAATTTGAAATATCTATTTGTGGTTGAAAATAAGACACTAAACAAATATTCTAGGACAGAGATTTATAAAGCATTAGTCATAATTATCTCTGATTATCACTTGACATTAAGAAGCTTTTTCTCGGTTATCTCCATTTCTAGTATTTTGCTTGAATCAACACCTTTATGCATGAGGTCAACCAAGAGCATTGAGCACACATAGCAGGTAATGTTTTTAAGGGGGTTCAGTTTGCCAGCAGCTAGTTCCACCATTTATTTTCCCAAACTCAAGGGTTTTAGTTAGTGGAGCTCTTCCGGAGAGGTGCAGTCCCCGTAAGACTCCCTCAGAGTTGAAGCTGAAGGATGATTTTTCTCTCATTCTGGGAAATATCAATAGAAACCACAAATTGGCAGGCAAGATCTTATTGCATTCTTAGGTCAACCCCATGAAAATGTCTCTGCCACTAACGCCTTTCCTCTGAACTTTCAGTCTCTGTCTAGATGGTGGAATTACTGAAAAATGCATAAGCCTTGGGTTTACCCTGACTAACTGACTCCATGTTCCAGGTGGAAGTTTCAGGCCTTCATCTTTTGAAAGCTCAACTTAGACTCTGGTTGGAATTATCAATTAGGAACTAAGCCATAGGTTTTCCTTTTTCTGAATCACAGCATTGATAATGTCATTTCTCTGCTCAGAATCCTTCAATGGCTCTCTTTTGCCTCAGGAAATAAGTATTAACTGCTGAGGTTGTCATTCGCCTTCCACAGATCATCTGCAATTTCTGATTCCCTGTTCCATATCCCACAGCCTTGTGACATAAAACCATGGCTACAGACTGAACATGTTCTCATCTTCTCAAATGCCTGTCGATCAGTGGCATCAGCATCACCTGGGAGCTTGTTAAAAAGGTAGATCATGCTGCCACCGTCACCTTTCCTCAATTCAGAGGTTTAGAAATCTGCATTTTAAGAAGCAACTGTGCTGAGCCTCAAGAAGTTCTCTTATTTCTCCTTATGCGGCTGTTTCCTCACCTGGCATGTCCTGCCCCACCTGTCAGACTCAGAACAGCCCTGAAGGCTCAGCTCAGAGTCATCTCTTTCCTTCAACTATTTAACTATCCCTCTACTAAATAAGTTTCTTTTACACAAGACACCCCCATATTCACCATCTGTTGTCTTGTATTGTGTCTTTTGTGTTGTCTCTGCTAATACATCCCTGAAGACAGAATCTGTCTCCACTGTGCCTCCGTCATGCCTGATGCAGTGACTTCTTTGAGGTACAGAATCAGTACCTATCTTTGGGATTGAAATGAACAGAAAAATGGGGTGGAGCCCAGGTTAGGTAGAGAGCATGACAGGGCTAAAATGGGGGGATGGTGGGGTGGGGTGGGGAACGGGCACCAAGGGTGTCAGACTATCAGGGAGTAAGGAGGGGCTGGGAACCTGGCAGGGCTAGGACTTCTCCCAGAGCTTTAGATTGGCAATCCAGGAAACTGGGAAACATATACAGAATATAACTGTAGAGGAAATAACTTTATGTACAGAGTCTGCATAAAAAGAAAGAAAGAGACTAAACCTCCATAATTGTTTACTCTGGGACTATGGGTGCTTTTATCTTTCTAATTAACACTTCATATATACATATATATGTAGACATATATGCATGTGTGTACACATATATATATGTAATATATAAAATTTTCTCCCTAAGTTTTTTCAATGAACAACAACTTATTTTTACCATCATATAAACAGTTGTTTTTTTTGAAAATTAATTATTGTGTATTTTGAATTTTGCCCCAGCGTTACTCTTTTAGTTAGGGAAGGATTCCTATGTCTGCATTATGTTAGTTCATTTTAACATTCAGTCAGCGAACACTTACCAAACCATTTCAGTTGCCAGGAACTTTTGAGAACCCAAGAACAGCAGGATGGAAAACACATGGTCCCTGTTCTCACAGAACTGACAGGCTGGTGGAAGAGCAGACACATGTGCAGAGCAGTTCAACATAGTGTGACAAAGACTGAAAGGCATACGGGATGAGGAATCACCTGGCTATGCCACCTACCACTGACCCCACTGGTGGAGGCCTGTTGGATGCAGAGAGACCTCAGTGGTTGAAAGGTCAATGAGAAGTTAGTCAGTTGTAGGGGAGAAAAAAAATGTTTTTTTCTCTACCCATGCTATGTTCGTGGCTGAGGCCTCTACCGCAAAAATCAAATTAATAAGAGAAAAGTATACAAATTTATTTAATATTTGTTTCACATGACACTAGAGTCTTCATTTAAAGAAAAAAGATTCAAAGAAATGGGTACACTTGGCTATTTTTATGCTAGCTTTAACAAAGAGTAGACAATCCCAGAGAAAGATGACAGGCGAGAGAGTGAGATCCAATGGTGAGAAACTTGGGGAAAACTCAGCAAGGCCTATTCAGATTCCTCTGTGTTCCTTCTTTGGAGATGAGGATGTTCCCTTCTGAGAATAAGGAGGGTGTCTCTCACATGAGAGTCTTATGACCTGCTTTAGAGAAAGGTCTGAAAATCCCTCTGGATTCTATGAACTGCTTCAGGGAGGAAGGGCAAGGGAAGGCAGAGGGACCTTTCTGCTTCTGCGGTTTTCTCAATTCCTTCAGATTCAAATATTATGTGGTAGCATGTCCTGAACCCCATCACAGCCCTGGAAATAAAGGCATAGGAATTCCTGATAAAGGAAACAACAGAAGGGAAAAGTCAGAAAGCAGCATTTGAGCTCTGGGAATGCTTCTATTCAACAAGGTTTGGAGCAGCAGCAGTGAACAATGAGGTGGAAGCAAACAGGTGTCAGCTATGGAGGTCCTTGTCAGTCATGGCGTGAGGGTTGAACACAATGTTCTCTATTTTTGTTGCAAAATATCATTTTGCTGTTTATGGTGGTCTGATAGTTAAAGCGCAGAATATTTACACCACAAAGCTCCTGTATAAAGTTGTGTTTCTGTAGTGAGTAATTGAGAAGGAAACTCTAAGTTGCTTCCAAACCTGGTTCCTCATCAGAATCACCTGTGAATTCTTGAAAAATCACACATTCCCTGCCCCATCCCAGACAGGGGTTTAAAATGTTACTCAGGTAATACTAGTAAGTATTGTTGGGAACTACTATTTTAGAGTCTCTGTTCTTAACTCTTTCTGCCATTAGAATTGGCAGGAGAACTTCTAAGCCTGTAGATGTCCAGACAAGCCCCATTCTCAATGGTTCCAGTTCATTCATCTAAGATGGTGCCCAGATATCTGCCTTATAAAAATTCCCAGGTGATATTAGTGTGCAGTCATGCCTAAGGACTACTAATGAGTCCAGACTCTACTGTTGCACCAAATCAGATGCAGTCAAAGCTAATGATCCATTAGAGAAGGAGGAGCCGAATAGGAAGAAGGGAGAGGAAGAGAGAAGGGTGCACAGGAAGCCGACAGGTGGGTGTGCAGGATGCGTGCTGGTTAATAACACCAGCTTGGGGATTAGACACACAGGGTCTGAACTCTGCTGGTTATGATGCATCGATCAAGCTACTTAATCTTCCCAAGCCTCAATTTCCTCATCTGTAAATGAGGTTAATGATATAGCTATGGCATAAAAATGTAATATTCTTAGCACCATGCAGGATAAATGTTATTTATTAATTTTAAGAAAGTGTTTAAGCAGGAGGGAGTATTTTGTGTTCCCAAAAGGTCAAATGAGATTAGGTCTAAGATTTCCAAATAAATGAACCACATGAAAATCATACTCATTTCAGCAAGAGCGGGAGAGGTACAGTGGTAGGGATGAAATCCAGAATTGATTCTAAGCCTCATTTCTATATACATTTAGATATCCAGAAAACTACAGACTTGGACTATATAACTTTACTGTCTGGTAAAAACTCCTTATATGACTTTAATATTAAGTCCTCATTTTCATTAAGCACTAATACATAAAATGACTATATGAAGACCATTTTGACATTGTGCCCTTCATTTTCAAAAAGAACTAGTATTTAAAAACGATTATATGTGTGAGACCTGTGTACTTTTTGTGAAACTGCTATTGAGGGCATCACTACTAGGTTGTATGCCACTTAATTCTATTTTTCCTTAGAGATCAGAGCCAGGTTTTTCTCCCCGTGGAAGAGCACACCACACTCAGGGCAGCTGTGCAGGCCAATGGTGGTATTAGCATTCTACCTCAACTCTATATCCAGACCACTAAGCCTGATCCTGGTCTTGCCTCTTCCTTGTAGCAGATCTTCAATTTAGGTTCCATTCCCCTTCTGTATTCCTTTCCTCAGATTTGGCATTTGGATTTTCTTCTGACTTTCCAGGGCACTGAGGTAAAGCACAGGTTTCAATTTCAATTTGCTGCCTGCCCACAGCTGAGACCCCCAACACCCTCTGCTGCCTCCCAGACTGTGATTACAATCATGCCAAGTAGTGTGCCTAGAGGGTGCCATTTCCCAAGACACAACACATGACAATAGTCCAAATGGCTAATAGGGTATGATTTAAAAAACAAATAAAAAACCAAAAGCAAAACCATTAGTTTTGACACACTAAAAAACATTTAAAATGGCAAATATTTTGACATCTACAAAATACGAATAT
>NW_022161781.1:0-11157 GCF_008728515.1 Papio anubis
AAGGAAGGAAGGAAGGAAGGAAGGAAGGAAGGAAGGAAGGAAGGAAGGAAGGGAAAAGGAAATTGTTTGTGAAAACACATAACAAGGGAATATATTTGTGTTTTAATTGTAAGTGTAAAATATACACAAAGTGTATACACAAGATGGTTTTCACTATGTAAAATGTAGGCATAAAAACAAGGGGTTCAACTCACTAGGGAAAATGTACATAGAAATTCCGATGAGATAGAATTTCACACCATCAGAATTTAAAGTCTGAAAACTCCAAGTGTTGGTGATGCTATGGAATAATGGGAACTGGAACCATAATTTGACAACATCTAGTAAACTTGAAGAATTTCCTTTTCTGAGTATATACCCACTGGAAATCTTCTACATGTACTGAAAGAGACAGCCACAAAAAAGTTTACTGTTTGTAACAGTGAACCATAAAAGCAACTCATCAGTTAATTATTAATTTATGTTAATAAGAGAATAGATCAATAAATGGTAGTCATACAAAGGAATACTATACAGCAATGAAAATGGAGGAACTATAGTGACATCAACATGGCTAAATCTTACAAACATAATATTGAGTATCAAATGTAAATTCAGAAAAAAATAGCTTTGTAAACCTTTAAAACATACAAATCAATACTTTATACCAATTAGTAATAGACACATGTAGAGTAAGAATATAAAGAAATGTAGCATAATGCTTATCTCTTATAGGGAGAGAGAGAGACATGACAGGAAAAGAGGACACAGGGAGTCTCAATAGTACAGCTGAATGTTTCATGTTTTTATTATTATTATTATACTTTAAGTTCTAGGGTACATGTGCTCAACATGAAGGCTTGTTACATATGTATAAATGTGACATGTTGGTTTGCTGCACCCATTAACTCATCATTTGCATTAGGTACCTCTCCTATTGCTATCCCTCCCCCATTCCCCCACCCCATGACAGGCCCCAGAGTGTGATGTTCCCCATCCTGAGTCCAAGCGTTCTCATTGTTAAATTACCACCTATGAGTGAGAACATACGGTGTTTGGTTTTCTGTCCTTGTGATAGTTTGCTCAGAATGATGGTTTCCAGTTTCAACCATGTTGCTACAAAGGATATGAACTCATCCTTTTTTATGGCTGCATAGTATTCCATGGTGTACATGTGCCACATTTTCTTAATCCAGTCTATCATTGATGGACATTCGGGTTGCTTCCACATCTTTGTTATTGTGAATAATGCCACAATAAACATACGTGTGCATGTGTCTTTGAAGCAGCATGATTTATAATCCTTTGGGTATATACCCAGTAATGGGATGGCTGGGTCAAATGGTATTTCTAGTTCTAGATCCTTGAGGAATCACCACACTGTCTTCCACAATGATTAAACTAGTTTACAGTCCCACCAACAGTGTAAAAGTGTTCCTATTTCTCTACATCCTCTCCAGCACCTGTTGTTTCCTGACTTTTTAATGACTGCCATTCTAACTGGTGTGAGATGGTATCTTATTGTGGTTTTGATTTGCATTTCTCTGATGACCAGTGATGATGAGCATTTTTTCATGCGTCTGTTGGCTGCATCAATGTCTTCTTTTGAGAAGTGTCTGCTCATATCTTTTGCCCACTTTTTGATGGAGTCATTTGATTTTTTTCTTGTAAATTTAAGTTCTTTGTAGATTCTGGATATTAGCCCTTTGTCAGATGGGTAGATTGCAAATATTTTCTCCCATTCTGTAGGTTGCCTGTTCACTCTGATGGTAGTTTCTTTTGCTGTGCAGAAGTTGTCTAGTTTAATTAGATCCCATTTGTCAATTTTGGCTTTTGTTGCCATTGCTTTCAATGTTTTAATCATGAAGTCCTTGCCCATGCCTATGTCCTGAATGGTATTGCCTAGGTTTTCTTCCAGGGCTTTTATGCTTTTACATCTAACATTTAAGTCTTTAATTCATCTTGAATTAATCCTTGTATAAGGCATAAGGAAGGGATGCAATTTCACCTCTCTACATATGGCTAGCCAGTTTTCCCAGCACCATTTATTAAATAGGGAGTCCTTTCCCCATTTCTTGTTTTTGTCAGGTTTGCCAAAGATCAGATGGTTGTAGATTCGTGATGTCATTTCTGAGGCCTCTGTTCTGTTCCATTGGTCTATATCTCTGTTTTGGTACAGTACCATGCTGTTTTGGTTACCGTATCCTTGTAGTATAGTTTGAAGTCAGGTAGCATGATGCCTCCATCTTTGTTCTTTTGGCTTAGGATTGTCTTGGCAATGCGTGCTCTTTTTTGGTTCCATATGAACTTTAAAGTAGTTTTTTCCAATTCTGTGAAGAAAATCATTGGTAGCTTCATGGGGATGCCATTGAATCTATAAATTACCTTGAGCAGTAGGGCCATTTTCATAATATTGATTCTTCCTATCCATGAGCGTAGAATGTTCTTCCATTTGTTTGTGTCCTCTTTTATTTCATTGAGTAGTGGTTTGTAGTTCTTGAAGAGGTCCTTCACATCCCTTGTAAGTTGGATTCCTAGGTCTTTTATTCTATTTGTAGCAATTGTGAATGGGAGTTCACTCATGATTTGGCTCTCTGTTTTTCTGTTATTGGTGTATAGGAATGCTCATGATTATTGCACATTGATTTTGTATCCTGAGACTTTGCTGAGATTGCTTAACAGCCTAAGGAGCTTTTGGGCCGAGACAATGGGGTTTTCTAAATATACAATCATGTCATCTGCAAACAGGAAAATTTGACTTCCTCTTTTCCTAATTGAATACCCTTTATTTCTTTTTCCTGCCTGATTGCCCTGGCCAGAACTTCCAACACTATGCTGAATGGGAGTGGTGAGAGAGGGCATCCCTGTCTTGTGCCAGTTTTCAAAGGTAATGCTTCCAGTTTTTGCCCATTCAGTATGATATTGACTGTGGGTTTGTCATAAATAGCTCTTATTATTTTGAGATACGTCCCATCAATACCTAGTTTATTGAGGGTTCTTAGCATGAAGGAATGGTGAATTTTGTCAAAGGCCTTTATTGCATCTATTAAGATAATCATGTGGTTTTTGCCTTTGGTTCTGTTTATGTGATGGATTACATTTATTGATTTGCATATGTTGAACCAGCCTTCCATCCCAGGGATGAAGCCAACTTGATCTTGGTAGATAAGCTTTTTGATGTGCTGCTGGATTCAGTTTGCCAGTATTTTATTGAGGATTTTTGCATCGATGTTTATCAGGGATCTTGGTCTAAAATTCTCTTTTTTTGTTGTGTCTCTGCCAGGTTTTGGTATCAGGATGATGCTGGCCTCATAAAATAAGTTAGGGAGGATTCCCTTTTTTTCCATTGATTGGAATAGTTTCAGAAGGAATGGGACCAGCTCCTCTTTGTACCTCTGGTAGAATTCGGTTGTGAATCTGTCTGGTCCTGGACTTTTTTTGGTTGGTACACTATTAATTATTGCCTCAATTTCAGAGCCTGTTATTGGTCTATTCAGGGATTCAACTTCTTCCTGGTTTAGTCTGAGGAGGGTGTATGTGTCCAGGAATTTATCCATTTTTTTCTAGATTCTGTTTATTTGCATAGAGGTGTTTATAGTATTATCTGGCAGTAATTTGTATTTCTGTGGGATCGGTGGTGATATCCCTTTTACCATTTTTTATTGCATCTATTTGATTCTTCTCTCTTTTCTTCTTTATTAGTCTTGCTAGCGGTCTACCAATTTTGTTGATCTTTTCAAAAAACCAGCTCCTGGATTCATTGATTTTTGAAGGGTTTTCTATGTCTCTATCTCCTTCGGTTCTGCTCTGATCTTAGTTATTTCTTGCCTTTTGCTAGCTTTTGAATGTGTTTGCTCTTGCTTCTCTAGTTCTTTTAATTGTGATGTTAGGCTGTCAATTTTAGATCTTTCCTGCTTTCTCTTGTGGGCATTGAGTGCTATAAATTTCCCTCTACACACTGCTTTAAATGTGTCCCAGAGATTCTGGTATGTTGTGTCTTTGTTCTCACTGGTTTCAAAGAACATCTTTATTTCTGCCTTCATTTCGTTTTTTACCCAGTAGTCATTCAGGAGCAGGCTGTTATTCAGTTTCCATGTAGTTGTGCAGTTTTGAGTGAGTTTCTTAATCCTGAGTTCTAATTTGATTGCACTGTGGTCTGAGTGACAGTTTGTTACGATTTATTTACATTTGCTGAGGAGTGTTTTACTTCCAACTATGTGGTCAATTTTGGAATAAGTGCAATGTGGTGCTGACAAGAATGTACATTCTGTTGATTTGGGGTGGAGAGTTCTGTAGATGTCTGTTAGGTCAGCTTGGTGCAGAGCTGAGTTGAAGTCCTGGATATCCTTGTTAACATTCTGTCTCATTGATCTGTCTAATATTGACAGTGGGGTGTTAAAGTCTCCCATTATTATTGTGTGGGAGTCTAAGTCTCTTTGTAGGTCTCTAAGAACTTGCTTTATGAATCTGGGTGCTCCTGTATTGGGTGCACATATATTTAGGATTCTTGGCTCTTCTTGTTGAATTGAGCCCTTTACCATTATGTAATGGCCTTCTTTGTCTCTTTTGTTCTTTGTTGTTTAAGGCCTGTTTTTGTTTTATCAGAGACTAGGATTGCAACCCCTGCTTTTTTTTGGTTTCCATTTGCTTGGTAGATCTTCCTCCATCCCTTTATTTTGAGCCTACATGTGTCTCTGCAAGTGAAATGTGTCTCCTGAATACAGCACACTGATGGGTCTTGACTCTTTATCCAATGCCAGTCTGTGTCTTTTAATTGGGGCATTTAGCCCATTTACATTTAAGGTTAATATTGTTATGTGTGAATTCGATCCTGTGTTTGTGATGTTAGCTAGTTATTTTGCCCATTAGTTGATGCAGTTTCTTCCTAGCCTCGATGGTCTTTACATTTTGGCATGTTTTTGCAGTGACTGGTACCAGTTGTTCCTTTCCATGTTTAGTGCTTCCTTCAGGAGCTCTTGTAAGGCAGGCTTGGTGGTGACAAAATCCCTCAGCATTTGCTTGTCTCTAAAGGATTTTATTTCTCCTTCATTTACGAAACTTAGTTTAACTGGATATGAAATTCTGGGTTGAAAATTCTTTTCTTTAAGAATGTTGAATATTGGCCCCCACTCTCTTCTGGCTTGTAGGGTTTCTGCCAAGAGATCTGCTGTTAGTCTGATGGGCTTCCCTTTGTGGGTAACCTGACCTTTCTCTCTGGCTGCCCTTAACATTTTTTCTTTCATTTCAACCTTGGTGAATCTGACGATTATGTGTCTTGGGGTTGCTCTTTTTGAAGAGTATCTTTGTGGTGTTCTCTGTATTTCCTGAATTTGAATGTTGCCCTGCCTTGCTAGGTTGGGGAAGTTCTCCTGGATAATATCCTGAGGCGTGTTTTCCAGCTTGGGTCCGTTCTCCCCGTCACTTTCAGGTATACCAATCAAATGTAGATTTGGTCTTTTCACATAGTCCCATATTTCTTGGAGCATTTATTCATTTCTTTTCACTCTTTTTTCTCTAAACTTCTGTTCTCGCTTCATTTCATTAATTTGATCTTCAGTCACTGATACCCTTTCTTCCACTTGATCGAATCAGCTACTGATGCTTGTGCATGAATCACATAGTTCTCATGACAAGGTTTTCAGCTCCATCAGGTCATTTAAGGTCTTCTTTACACTGTTTATTCTAGTTAGCTATTCGTCTAACCTTTTTTCAAGGTTTTTAGCTTCCTTGCCATGGGTTCAAACGTCCTCCTTTGGCTCAGAGAAGTTTGTTATTACCGACCTTCTGAATCCTACTTCTGTCAACTCATCAAAGTCATTCTCCATCCAGCTTTGTTCTGTTGCTGGTGAGGAGCTGCAATCCTCTGGAGTAGAGGAGGTGCTCTGGTTTTTAGAATTTTCAGCTTTTCTGCTCTGGTTTCTCCCCATTTTGTGGTTTTTCAGCTTTGGTCTTTGACGATGGTGACCTCCAGATGCTATTCCTTTCTGTTTGTTAGTTTTTCCTTCTAACAGTCAGGTCCCTCAGTTGCAGGTCTGTTGGAGTTTGCTGGAGGTCCCCTCCAGACCCTGTTCGCCTGGGTATCACCAGTGGAGGCTGTAGAACAGCAAATATTGTGCAATAGCAAATATTGATGCCTGATCCTTCCCCTGGAAGCTTCGTCTCAGAGGGGCACCTGGCTGTATGAGGTGTCAGTCGGCCCCTACTGGGAGGTGTCTCCCAGTTAGGAGAAACAGGGGTCAGGGACCCACTTGAGGAGGCACTCTGTTCTCAGAGCTCAAACACCATGCTGGGGGAGCCACTGCTCTCTTCAGAGCTGTCTGACAGGGACATTTAAGTCTGCAGAAGTTTCTGCTGTCTTTTGTTCAGCTATGCCCTGCCCCGAGAGGTGGTGTCTACAGAGGCAGGCAGGGCTCATTGGCTGAGGTGAGCTCCACCCAGTTCGAGCTTCCTGGCCACTTTGCTTACCTACTCAAGCCTCAGCAATGGCGGAGGCCCCTCCCCGAGCCAGGCTGCTGCCTCGCAGCTTGATCTCAGACTGCTGCGCTAGCAGTGGGCTTGGGACCTGCTGAGCCAGGTGCAGGATATAATCTCCTGGAGTGCCATTTGCTAATACCATTGGAAAAGCACAGTATTTGGGTGGCAGTGTCCCGATTTTCCAGCTACAGTGTGTCACAGCTTCCCTTCTGTATGTTTCATTTCTTTGGCAGGATAATGGGTACCTGAGTGTTGGCTATACTATTTCTTATACCTTATGGTACATCTTATGTATTTTATAACAATTTAAAAATATAGAATAAATGATTACATGAAATCATTTTAAGGAATTAAATGGAATGGAATTAGCTACAGCCAGTAATATAATGTTTACCTCTTGATGGTAAGAATGAAAATGGGATTTTTCTTCTCTCTACTCTTCACCATTTGATAAGCAAGTACTATCTGGAACATATATAATTTATTTACAAATAAGGAGGCACCAGTCAGAGCCAGGAACTACAGAGACAACAGACATATAGGAAAATGTGTCCAAAGTAAGGACAAAAGTGCACCCTTTTTCACTCCCAACCAATAAGTCCCTTTCCTCTGAGTAACCACTGTCTCAATTAGTTTGAACTGACCAGGCCCAGAATGCCACAGGAATTTTCTGCAGCTCCTCTGAGCTCAATTCAGTTAGTCAAAAATACGATGAAGGCCTACTGTGTGCCTGACACAATAAAGAAGTCTTGCCTTGTCTTCCTCCAAGCACCTACTCATCGCAGACTAAAGGCCCAGTTTTTTCTCTACCAATCTGCCCCCAGTTTCTTCCATAACTTCCACAATCAGGCCATCCCTGTCCTGAGATAGGACCTAGTGATTCAAGATGTACCTGCTTCTACCTAGCAATGCAGTGCAATGGGAGCTGACCCATAGGCCTTATTCCCATGTAAAGGTGCACAGGGAGCTCCACCTGATATCACACTACTATGGGCTCTTTTGCAAACCAAATAAAATACTCCAAATACCAGCTGCTCGCCTCCATTGGCATTCATGTTTAGACTTCATCAATTTTACTCAACTGTTTATTGTTGCTAATGAGTTTAGAAAGAGAGTGTTCTGAAAACAGCCAAAAGGTCATTGAAGAACAGAAGGAAAAAATTAAAAGTGCGCACTTCCAAACTTGCTCTAAGGGAAAAGCCACTCACCAACTAGCCCATTTATCTCACTGAACAAACGTTTGTATAGGGCTTACCATGTGCCATGTACAGCCCTTAGTGCTTCTCAGATATTAACATGTTCAGTCATCATAACAACCCTGTGAGGTATCCATGATTAGTATCCTTGTCATGTTATCAATGAGGAAACTGAGGCACAAGTTAACATAGCTGCCAGGTAGTGGTACCAGGACCCAGGCCCACGCAGCCAGGCTTTAGAATCCCAGCTACTCACCACAATGCTGGGCTGCTGCCCCCATGCAAACGAGCTTGTAAGGAGTGGGAGTTGCTTTGTCAATGGCCAGACAGAAATAAACCTCTATATTCCATTATTTTTTCCAGGAAATCACTGCTTTTTCACGAATCTAGAGTTTTCCAACCTGAACCCAGTAGTAAGACCCATCTCCTCTCCCTAAGGACTCACCAAAGATCATGAGGCTTACCTGTCCTAAAACCACTTACTTACCCTCTCAGGACCCAGCCCCCACACCTCACCAGTCACCACCTTTTGTTCAAGTGGCTTATTCTGGGGAAAGGTTGAGTGAGGAAACTAGTTCTCGGTACAAGAATCTCCAGTCAACATCAGAGGAGGAGGAAGCGACTCTTGCTGGGAGCTGCAAGTGCTTAATAAAGAAAGTTTTCAAGATTCAAAATCAAAATAAGAGCATAATACTTGACTTGGAATTTTTGCCAGAATATCAAATGTTTTATTACTGAAAATACATACTTTTTTATGATAAGTGGGCAATGGGCATTCTCATACACTGTTGGAAAGGATAAATCAGTACATTTCAGGTGGGAATGTTTGGGAAAAATCTGTTAAAATTTTTTTCAATGTGTATACTCTAACCCTGCAATTCCACAGCTCAGAATATAAACACACTCACATAGAACTGTAAGTCACAGTGTTGTTTGCAATAGAGAAAATAATCAGGAAAAAATTTAAAATCCATAATTAGGGGTCCAGTTAAATAAATCATAGCATATCTAAACAATTGAATACTTCACAGTTCTGACGAACCTTAGGTAGATCTAGTTGATATGGACTGGAAATGTCTTTAAGATACGTTATCAAAAAAACAAACAAAAAAGACTCACAAGAGTTGCTGTAGCATGCTCCATTTGTATAAATGTTTCAAAGCATATGCCTGCATACACATGGGGAAATTTTTTTAATTTTTTAATGTTTAAAAGACTACATGAGAAGCTGACAGTAATTCCTATGGTTGAGTCATATAGAGAGAAAGAGTTTGATTTTTCATTTCATACCTTACTATGTTTTGAGTTTTGGGGGAGAGGAGGTTGTCGTTGTTGTCATTGTCATTGTCGTGGTTGTTGTTGCTGTTTGAGATGGAGTCTTGTTCTGTCACCCAGGCCGGAGTGCAATGGCATGATCTCGGCTCACTGGAACCTCTGCCTCCTAGATTCAAGGGATTCTCCTGCCTCCTGAGTAGCTGGGATTACAGGTGCCTGTTACCAAGCCCGACTAATTTCTGTACTTTTAGTAGAGACGGGGTTTCACCATGTTGGCCAGGCTGGTATTGAACTCCTGACCTCAAGTGATCCACCCGCCTCAGCCTCCCAAAGTGCTGGGATTTCAGGCATGAGCCACTGCACTCAGCCTTGAGTTTTTAACATGTGTATATATTAGCTTTAGCTATTGTTTTAATTTTAAATAAATTTATATGACTTGTTTACAAATAAGTAGCTTTAATTGTATTTTTCAAATATATATAGATATATATTATGTACACATATATATGTGTGTACTATGTATATATGTACATATACATATTTAGACTAAGATACTAAACAGAAAAAAGATGTGTCATTGGTTCTGCACTAATAGAGACATATAAATATTACACAGTATTATTGTCAACATTAATGATACTGATTTTTAAAACTTGAATATACAATTCAATTTCTTAAACATTCTTTCTACTTATCTTCCTACCACCTCTGTCCATTTTGTTTGCACTTTTCATTAGAAGGACAAAATGGGTTTTTTTTGTTGTTTTGTTTTGTTTTGTTTTTTGAGATGGAGTCTTGCTCTGTCACCCAGGCTGGAGTGCAGTGGCACCATCTCAGCTCACTCCAACTTCTGCCTCCCAGGTTCAAGTGATTCTCCTGCCTCAGCCTCCCAAGTAGCTGGGACTACAGGCACTTGCCACCACACCCGGCTAATTTTTTGTATTCTTAGTAGAGATGGAGTTTCTGCATGTTAGCCAGGATGGTCTCGATCTTCTGACCTCCTGATCCACCCACCTCAACCTCTCAAAGTGTTGGGATTACAGGCGTGAGCCACTGCGCCCGGTCAGGACAAAATGTTTTTAGTGGATAATATAAAGCACAATCCAACTGTCACAAATTTCAAATAAATAATTCAAATTAATCATGCCACAAGGTATCCATTATTATGGAGGGTTTTTGAAGAATAGGAGTATTCAAAACAACAATTGATGACTAAGTAGAGGGGCAGTTATAGGAGGAAGACAGAATATTTAGGCAAGAGGTGAAAAATTGAAAAGAAAAAACTAGACAAGAAAACAATTCTGTGTCTGTAGTGAAGATTTGTGAGAAGTAAATGTAATTACAAGGGAAGGGGTGCTTCTCTGTAACTGAAACTTGACAGGAAGGACATTAAGATATGACAGGGTTTGAATAGACTAGATTTGGAAAGGTAGAATCATAAAGCTGGAAAAAACTCCAAGAGACTTCCCACGGTCTTTAAAAGAATAGCAATTATTTGATGATATAAGACACTGAAAAGATGTTAGGTGAAATTATCTATTAAACATCATGGGATTATAAAGCTATGCCCTGGGTAGATCAGTAAAAGCAGTCTCAGTTAAAAGTGGACAAAACTAGATCTCTCCACCGCATTTTTTAAAAACCTCTTTGAATAGGATCATACATTTACACACACACACACGCACACACACACTTACACAAATCAGGGTGACCAATCATCCCAACTTACCTGGGACTGAGGAGGTACCTGGAATTCAGGACTTTCAGCTCTAAAACTAAGATAGTCCCAGGCAAACCAGGAATAATTTGGACACCCTAACACAGAAAGGATAGATAGAAAGATAGATGGATGGATAGATAGAAAAGATAAGTAATGAATACAGATAACCTTAGAGACATGTCTCTGAAATGTATTGTGGAGCATTATAAAATAAAATTAAGATTCTTGCTGTAGTATCTATTACTTTTAACAGAAACAATAGAAATTCAACATAGCCATTAATTACACCATTTCCATATTGTGTCCCTCGAAGCGAAATGGCATGGGTTAGTGAGACTTTGTGTACTCTGTGGCTAGAAGAAAACTCCTGTAACATGCCAGTCAAGATGATTACAGTGGAGTCTACTTAAGATCTAATTTTATCCAAATTGATAGTGGAGTTAGAAAAAAGGCTGTGCAACACTCTTATATTAACAGTTTTGATTATATTATATTAACAGTAAATGTTATACA
>NW_022161782.1:0-11152 GCF_008728515.1 Papio anubis
GGGAAAGGAAACCAGTAGTTACTAGAGAGACCTATTGCCTTGAGGAGGATCACTGGACAGGACTATGGTCTTTGGAGGAATCAGTGAGTGACAACTGACAAAGATTCTTTCTGTGAAAATAAGTAATTAAAAATGTAAGTTGTTGGAACTCCAAATTATTTTGAGCCTTTAAAAAATGTGAGTATTGGCCAGGCACCATGGCTCATACCTCTAATCCCAGCACTTTGGGAGGCTAAGGCGGGTGGATCACCTGAGATCAGGAGTTTGAGACCAGCCTGACCAACATGGAGAAACCCCATCTCTACTAAAAATACAAAATTAGCCGGGTGTGGTGGCACATGTCTGTAATCCCAGCTACACAGGAGGCTGAGGCAGGAGAATCACTTGAACCAGGGAGGCAGAGGTTGCAGTGAGCTGAGATCATGCCATTGCACTCCAGCCTGGACAACAAGAGCGAAACTCCATCTCAAAAAATAAGTAAATAAAATTTTAAAAAGTGAGTATGAAGCCTAAGTCACATGAGAGTTACCTGTAAACTAGGGAGTTGTAACCTTTGTTTCTCCGATTATAGATTGGCCTTCTTCCTTACATGTATTGTTTTCTAACATGCTATATAAATTGCTGAAGGGTGCCAGGGAAGATTGCTTCCCTCTTCACTGCTGATTTTCATTATAGATGGACTTCCTTCTTACCTTGCTGACATAAAGACTTCATGGCTATTGCATTGTCTTAAGATGGAATGTTAAACACACTCCTTTAAATTGGAAAGGAAATGTGAGCCAGCTATAAAGAAGAAAACAAGCAGTATGGAAAGAAAAAAGGGTCAGGCACAGTGGGGCTCACATCTGTAATCCTAGCACTTTGGGAGGCCGAGGCGGGCAGATCACTAGAGGTCAGGAGTTTGAGACCAGCCTGGCTCATATGGTGAAATCCCATCTCTACTAAAAATACAAAAAATTATCTGGGCATGGTGGTGGGCACCTGTAATCCCAGCTATTCAGGAGGCTGAGACAGGAGAATCACTTGAAACCAGGAGGCAGAGGTTGCAGTGAGCCAAGATCACACCACTGCACTCCAGCCTTAGCAACAGAATGAGACTCCATCTCAGAACAAAAAACAAACAAACAAAAAACAAACAAACAAAAAATTCTGCAACTAATTTGTTGAACTCTTAAAGCAGCCTTGCATAGAAAATGTTGTGATCCTATTAAATTTTTTTTTCTTTCTGTGTCAGCAAGAACTTGACTTTTGACTTTGCAGCACTGACCCCATTTCTCTGGAGTCCATGTGCCCTGATTGGCTATTCCCCAATTTTCATTTGAATAAACTCTTTTAATATTTACCATTAGTTCCCATAAGCAGAATGAATAAAATCTTTAACACTGAATTCTGAACCTTTCAATTATTTCGGGTTGACATCTCCTTGGTCAAACTCTAATCAGGCTCTTCTGAGTCCTCTTCTCACTAGGCCTCAACTATTGAGCTTCTGTGTTCCTCTCTGCATTGTTCAATCTCAGCAAGAATCCTTCTCAGTCAATTTAGCCAGAACTCCCCATCCTCAATAGCTGATCACTCATAATATCTAATAGGGCTCCTCATCCTTCACCATCCGCTAGGTGATGTCTGATCACCCTGCGTTCAGCAAGAATCCTATTATGTTGGCTTAGCCATGCGGGAAACCCAAAATATGCCACCCCAAAATACACTTCTTTGGTGTATTTTGAGATGGCTATTTAGAGGGGCTGCAGAGGTTACTAAGGGGTCTCACCCCAAAAAGGGACTCTTTCCTGTTTAGTATTGCAAAGCCAATGTATGAAAGCAAGAGTGAGCATCAAGCAGCGCAGGCTCTATTCAATGGCACTGGAGGATTAGGAGCATAGCATGGAATTGGAGAAGTAGTATAGTTTGCAAATCACCTTCTCAGCTACTGAGAACCAGGAAGTTACAAATATGTAGGATCTTTAATGAAGGGAATGAGCAAGGTGAGGAATATTCATGGTTTTCTTAGGAAGGGATGGAGTTCCTAGAATCATGGAACCACCTCTTTTCCGTCCTTTCTTGGTCTCTTCTGTTCATTGTCACAGTGATTGTCAACTGTCATGTGCTGATGGAAAGTGGATTATAATAATCCAATTTAGCATGGAAATTGGATTATAATAAAGCTAGATGTTTTTCAGAGGTTGCGTAAGCTTCCGTCATGGATTTCACCAGCTTCAGCTGGTTTAGTCCCAAGAAGAAACTTCTGACCACAGACATCCTGTTTCCTAAAAATAAGCAGAGTTAAAGGTGAGTAGGAATTCAGCCATGTCACGTAGGCACTGCAATGGGCAACAATATCTGGATAGGGGTCCAGGTAAGTCATGTAGGCAGTGCAATAGATAACAGTCACAGAAATACCTGTGAAAAGCTGTCCTTTTGTCAGGGAGATTAGCATGTGTAGAGGAAGTAAACTTCAACTGCAAATAGGCTCTCTTTGAGACCTTCTTATCTGCTTTATCTGGATCCAGATAAGATTAACTCACAGGAAAAGGGAACAAAAGGTCCCATACTTCTAAAGGTCTGACAGAGAAACTTTTTTTTTTTTTTTTTTTTTTTTTTTTTTTGGTGAAATAGAGTCTTACTCTGTCACCCAGGCTGGAGTGTGCAGTAGTGCAATCTTGGCTCACTGCAACCTCTGCCTCCCAGGTTCAAGTGATTCTCATGACTCAGCCTCCCGAGTAGCTGGAATTACGGGTGCCCACCACCACACCCGGCTAATTTTTGTATTTTTAATAGAGATGGGGTTTTGCCATGTTGGCCAGGCTGGTCTTGAGCTCCTGACCTCAAATGATCTGCCCACCTCTGCCTCCCAAAGTGCTGGGATTACAGGCATGAGCCACCACATCCGGTGGAGGGCTGCTTCTTGAGAGACTTCATTTGCATCACAACACAGTCATTGCTCACCATGTCTTTCCTCCCCTCAACCTCCCAAAACCTGTGGCCACCACCCCCTGAGAACTCCAAGCCACTAGTCCTTTATGTGCTGCATATAAACTTCAACCATATGGCCTTCTTTGAGGCTTTTTTTTTTTTTTGCTTTTTTTTTTAGACAGAGTTTTGCTTTTGTCGCCCAGGCTGGAGTGCAGTGGCACGATCTCAGCTCACCTCAACATCTGCCTCCCAGGTTTAAGCGATTCTCCTGCCTCAGTCTCCCGAGTAGCTGGAATTACAGGCATGTGCCACCACATCCGGCTAGTTTTGTATTTTTAGTACAGACGGGGTTTCTCCATGTTGGTCAGGCTTGTCTCGAACGTCTAACCTCAGGTGATCATGATCTACCCGCTTCAGCCTCCCAAAGTGCTGGGATTACAGGCATGACCTACTGTGCCTGGCCTGAGGCTCATATTTTTATGTGACTCTGTATTAGTCAGGGTTCTCTAGAGAGAGAGAACTAATAGGATAGATATATAAAGGAGTTTATCAAGTATTAACTTACACAATCACAAGGTCCCACAATATGGACCAATATGCTGTCTGCAAGCTTATGGAGCAGGAGAGTCAGTTCAAATCTCAAAACTGAAGAACTTGGAGTCTGACGTTCCAGGGCAGGAAGCATCCAGCGCAGGAGAAAGATGTAGGCTGGCAGGATAAGCCAGTCTTGCATGTTCGTGTTTTTCTGCCTGCTTTATATTCATCGGCAGCAGATTATATTGTGCCCACCAGATTGAGGGTGGGTCTGCCTTCCCCAGCCCATTGACTCAAATGTTCATCTCCTTTGGCAACACCCTCACAGACACGCCCAGGATCAATACTTTCATCCTTCAATCCAATCCAGTTTGTGGGAAACAAATTCACCCGTTTAAACCCAAACAATGAACTCAGAGACCAGGAGAACAGTGAAAGTGAGACTTTTAATGAGGGTCTTGCAAGATCGGGTGTCTGGCAGGCAGGCACATCCAGCACAGTTTCAACAAGCAATTTATACCCTAGTGCACAGGTCCCTCCCCAGTTCCTCACAGCCTGAGTAGTAGCGGGTCACAATCTTCCCAGACATCACCTACTGATTGTTCTTCAAGTATATTCTTTAGGGTCTTTCTGCTGCATTTTATTGCAGCCCACAATGCATTATGAATGTCTCAGGACTTTTCAACCATTTGACTTATGGCCCTGGTGGCTGCACTTAGCTGACAAGAAGGGGTACAATTATCTATGTTGCAAGCTAGCTTAAACTAAATTTCTTGGTGGAGTGGGGAGGGGGTACATGAGGGGGGCCCCTCCGATAGACACCTGGCCGCTGGGTGAAAGGGAGAGAAGGAAGGTGAAGGTGTGGCTCAGTACATTCTGCTTCTTTATCTCTTTATTTCCAGGTAGCCTGCCTAAACCTATACCAAGCCACTTAGAATTGAAAATAAATCATCACATATAGGTTATTTCCTACAATTCCCTCCTTTTTCTTTTTCTTTGGTTTTTTTGAGATGGAGTCTTGCTCTGTCGCCCAGGCTGGAGTGCAATGGCGCAATCTCGGCTCACTGCAAGCTCCGCCTCCCGGGTTCACGCCATTCTCCTGCCTCAGCCTCCCGAGTAGCTGGGACTACAGGCGCCACCACCACGCCCGGCTAATTTTTTTTTTTTTTTTTTTTTTGCATTTCTACTAGAGACAGGGTTTCTCCGTGCTAGCCAGGATAGTTTCGATCTCCTGACCTCGTGATTCCTCCGCGTCGGCCTCCCAAAGTAGTGGGATTACAGGCGTGAGTCACTGTGCCCGGCCTACAATTCACTCTTTTTTCTTTTTACCCTTTTTGGTTTCATTTTCACTTAAATTGCTTTTTCAAACTGTTCCAGAAGTTGTTTACGTTTTTTGTTTGTTTGTTTGTTTGTTTGTTTTAGACAGAGTTTCACTCTGTTGCCCAGGCTGGAGTGCAGTGGAGTGATAGTGGCTCACTGCAACCTCCGCGCCCCCAGGTTCAAGCGATTCTCCTGCCTCAGCTTCCCGTAGCTGGGATTACAGGCGCGCTGTAATTTTTGTATTTTTAATAGAGATGAGGTTTCATCATGTTGGCCAGACTGGTCTTGAACTCCTAACCTCAGTGATCCACCCGCTTCAGCCTCCCAAAGTGCCGGGAATATAGGCGTGAACCACCGTGCCAAGCCAGAAGTTGTTTACTTTCTTCCTCATAGGAGGAGGAGCTTATTTGGTTTCTAATAATAGTAGGTTATTTTGTTGGAACATCAGGGGCATCTGTTTACTGATAGCTGTTTTAATAAACCGTAGTGTTATATATATATAATATACATATACTATATATATATATACACTATATATATTATATATAGTAGTAGTGTTAAACCCCTTACACAAGTAACGATGCAGCATCTTATGTCAATGACAGAATCTGGTAAGTTGGAAGAGTATACTGTAGAAGATACATACTTCACTTTTTTTTTTTTTTTAAGATGGAGTCTGGCTCTGTAGCCTAGATTGTAGTGCAGTGGCGCCATCTTGGCTCACTGCAACCACCGCCTCCTGCGTTCAAGCAATTCTCTTGCCCCAGCCTCCTAAGTAGCTGGGATTACAGGCGCCCACCACCATGCCCGCCCAATTTTTGTATTTTTAGTAGAGACAGGGTTTCACCATGTTGGCCAGGCTGGTCTTGAACTCTTAACCTCAGGCTATCCACCCACCTTGGCCTCCCAAAGTGCTGGGATTACAGGCGTGAGCCACCACGCCCGACCCATAACACTATTGAAACAAACTTTTTTTTGTGTACAGAAGAAAAAAATTGTACAGTTAATAGTGTCAGAGACGGTGAAAATACGAGAACTGCTTACAAGACAGGAGCACTCAGCGGACCTACCCGCTGTAAGAGTCGGGGGAAGTGACTTATGCCCCTCCCTTCTTTCCCTCCTGTCCCCGCCCCTTGTCCCCGCCCCTTGTCTCCTGCAAAGAAGCGGGTACTTCTGTGTACTCCTACAAAGCGGGTACTTCTTTCCCTCCTGTCCCCGCCCCCTGTCTCCTGCAAAGAAGCGGATACGGTGTCCTGTGGAGGTCCCCTTTGGCAGCCAACTGGAAGCCCGTGCACCCTTCTTCAAATAATGGCTTTCAATGAGCAGACTAGAATGTTTAGGATTACAAAGGAAACCGATTCCTTTCAAACCTGGTTATCTTTGCGGTGTGGCACCGTGTGCACATCTTGTTTAAAACGCGTTAAAGGCCACTGCACTCCACTCTGGAGACAAGAGGTGACTGTGTCTCAAAAAAACAAAAACAGTCTTCCCTCCTCCCAAAAGCATTAGACGTCAAGGCTGGCGGGAATGTCTGTTCTCTTGAAAGTTCAATATCGTTATTCAATAGTTTAAATTCACTGTAGTTTCAACCTATTGGTATGGAAAGTGTTTTGAATTGTACTGATTTTTTCTATCCTCTTTCTGAAATGCATGCTAATCGCGTTTGGACCTTGGACATTTACCTTCCCGAACTTTTCTCTCCTGTTTTTACATTCTTATTTTGGTTCTTGGGAAATATTCTTGACATTATCTTCAACTTAATTTTTGTTCTTGCTTCTACTATTTTAGTTTAATTTCCAAGTATTTTGATGTTGAACTTTCAAGAGAACAGACATCGCGGTCAGCCTTGACGTCTAATGCTTTGGGGGTGAGGGGGAAATGTTTTTGTTTTTTTGATACTCAGTCACCTATTGTCGCCCAGGGTGGAGTGCAGTGGCCTTTGATGCGTTTTAACGAAGATATGCACACAGTGCCACATCGCAAAGATAACCAGGTTTGAAAGGAATTCGTTTCCTTTGTAATCCTAAACGTTCTAGTCTGCTCATTGAAAGCTATTATTTGAAGAAGGGTGCACGGGCTTCCAGCTGGCCGCCAAAGGGGACCTCCACAGGACACAGATTAAGCACCCGCTTCTTTGGGGAGACGAGGGGCGGGGACAGGAGAAAAATAAGGAAGAGGCATAAGTCACCTCCCCCGGCTCCGGCAGCGGGTTGGTCCGCTGAGTGGCGGAGGGTGAAGCGGAAGAGCAGACCGGGACGGGAAGGCGCTGTTGGTGACATCACCGAGAGGGCGATTTCTATGTAGATGAGGCAGCGCAGGGGCTGCTGCTTCCCCACCTGCTGCTTCGCCACGAAGGAGTTCCCGTGCTGTGGGAGCGGGTTCAGGACTGGACCTGAGTCCTAGTTGTCTGTCAAGGCCAGAAGGACTCGGGAGTGCGCGGGGCAAGTGACCGTGCGTCTAAAAGGGGAGACTATGAGGCTGTGGCGGGACGGAGATGCCAGAGCTCATACTTACCTGGCAGGGGAGATACCATGATCACGAAGGGTGGTTTTCCCAGGGCAGGAGCTTATCCA
The DNA here is from genome assembly GCF_008728515.1 of Papio anubis. Lineage (NCBI taxonomy): Eukaryota > Metazoa > Chordata > Mammalia > Primates > Cercopithecidae > Papio > Papio anubis. The sequence goes on from NW_022161782.1 coordinate 7,338, forward strand.
TTGCACTCGGATGTGCGACTGTTTAAATGTGGGAAACTCGACTGCATAATTTGTGGTAGTGGGGGACTGCGTTCGCGCTTTCCCCTGAAATTTGTTGTCAAAAGAATAGGTTGCGTACTGAAGTTTGTGTCTTGTGTGGCGTGTAAATGTTGTTCTTACTGTGGAAGGCTGGAGAATGGTAAGTAACATATCGATTCTCTGTCAGAAGAGAAATAAGAAGCGTCAGCCCTTGCAACGTAAGGTAACTACCGTGAAGGCTGCACAGCTTTTCCCTTTCTATGCGAGGCTGCCTTCTGCAGAGATTGGTCCATGGTCTCCAGTGTTTTGGGTTCTCACGATCTGTAAAAATCTTCGTGTTTTTCCCTAGCCCCCAGTCACCTTTTATACAGCTTCTGCTTCTAACTGCAGCCCCCACAGTAGTTTGTAGGATTTCTGTGCTGGGGGGAATGCCTTCTCACTTCATAGAGCCAGGTACAAACTACGCACACGGGCGCTGTTCTCTGGGAAGAAAACAGGGCCTTTGGGGCTCTTAGTGTCCCCGCTAGGTTGTATATATAACACGCTTACTTTGTGTAGGGGAACGGCTCTCCCAGCGCCCAGGTCCCTAGTGCATATTCATTGAGGCCCGCAGGTCAGAACCGCAGTCTCACATGTCTTGGCCAAAATGCGTTGCGATCCTCCCTGAAATGTAAGGCAGGAAGTTTTACGAGGAGCCGGGTCCAGTTTCCCTACTATTTCCTGCCATTTACATATCTGATCTTTCTTCAGACTTTATTCAAGCGACAGCTTCTTGTTTGATGTCTTGCTTCCACATCCTACATCCATTGCCAGGCAGCTTTCTAGATAGCATCCCACCCATCCTTCCCGCCCCCAAGCAGCCCTTTCCCATTTCTGGCGCCAGCGTCCTCCCCCTTCCCTCTTTCTTCAGGCCCCGGCTGATCACCTTCATGGACAGAAAATACTTAGCTCTCTCTCAACCTGCGGTTTACACCTGACACGCGTCAGTACCCTGGCAAATTCCTTAATACCCCTTCTCAAATGGCAATGTAAATTCATCTCTTTTTAACTCCCAGAAGTATCTAATTGGTTTTGTCCCTGCACCACATGAGTACTAGTATCCACTACAGAAGAAAATCCCAGGCCTAGCGATGGCGGTTCTGGGCATTGTGCCAGCCTCTCCCAGGATGTGTTTTCTGACCTCACCTACTTCTGATCAACTGAGTTCGAAACTCCGTCTCTACTAAAAAAACAAACAAAAAAAAGCCGGGCGTGGTGGTGTGTGTGAACCCGCGAGGCGGAGGTTGCAATGAGCCGAGATCGCGCCAGTACATCCCAGCCTGGGAGACACAGCGAGACTCTGTCTCAAAAAATAAATAAAATAAAATAAAATAAAATAAAAAATTAGTCCATCTGAGACATATTATTGGAGACAGTAGAATCCTGCATCCAACAAGTACTTGGTGCAGATCTGAACCCACTGAGCTATTGGCTCATGTTCCCTATGTTCTATTAAGTATCATGAGCAGAAATTGAACTCTTTAGCTTTTACCCACTAAGTATGGCTATAGGACAGGTCTCTCTCTCATTTTTGCTTTTTTTTTTTTTTGCCATCAGTGTGGGTTTTTGGTTTTGATGTTATGAAGTGAATTTCATATTTTGCTACAATACTGAAAAAAAAAAAACTACAAGATTCATGAAACTGGACAACTGTCTTTATAACATTACCAGTGATAAAATCAGTAAGGAAGGCTGGTTTGCAGTCATCTGAGCAGCCTCTTTACTTTCATAAATATGGTTTCTCTCTGATATTAAGCGGCTTCCAATTTCAAGCAGAATGCTACATCCCAAAGATAAGGATGTGAAGAGAACCGGTTTCTTTTGTAATCCTAAACGTTCTAGTCTGCGAATTAAAAGCCAGTATTTGAAGTAGGGTTCCCAGGCTCCATCTGGCCGCCGAAAGCTTGCTACTCAACACAGGCTAACGACCAGCTTCTTTGGAAGAGAACAGATGCGGGGGCGGGAGGGAAAAAGGGAGAGGCAGACGTCACTTCCCCTTGTGGGCTCCGGCAGCGGGTTGGTCCGCTGAGTGGCAGAAAGGCAGACGGGGACTGGGAAAGGCACTGTTGGTGACATCACGGAGAGGGCGACTTCTATGTAGATAAGGGAGCGCAGGGGCTGCTGCTTCCCCACCTGCTGCTTCACCACGAAGGAGCGTTCCCGTGCCATGGAGGCAGGTTCAGGACCGGTCGGACCTGAAGTCCCAGTTGTCTGTCAGGGCAAGAAGGACTCAGGAGTGCGCGGGGCAAGTGACCGTGTGTGTAAAGGGTAGAGGCGTATGAGGCTGTGGCGGGGCGGAGGTGCGGGAGCTCATGCACCTGCCTGGCGGGGAGATACCATGATCACGAGGTGGTTTCCCAGGGCGAGGCTTGTGTTTGCACTTCCGGATGTGCTGACCTACGTTTCTACAAATGTGGGAAACTCGACTGCATAATTTGTGGTAGTGGGGGACTGCGTTCGCGCTTTCCCCTGAATTGTTGTTTTAACAGTAGATTTTTTTCTTTGTTGTGGAAGCGTAGGCAATGAGCTAGCAAACAGACTTTTGTTCCCGTCTGTAACATGAAAACTAAAGATATTGCCCGGTAGTGTTTCTCACGCTTGTAATCCCAACAGTCTGTCAGCGCGGGCAAATATGGTGGATCCGTCTGAACTAAGCTTTTTGTTCTATAGAAATAAAACTAAGCTTTGCTTTTCCCTATGGGAGCCAATTGTAAATATTTGACAGCAAACAGTCCATGGGAATGCGTGGCGGGACCCGGCTTACTGCAATCTCTCCCTCCCGCGTTCAAGCTATTCTCCTGCCTCAGTCAGAGAATACTCATCCTTCCGAGTAACTGAGATTACAGGCGCAGGCCACCAAAAAATTAGGCCCGGCTTATATTTTGAATTTTTAGTAGAGACAGGGTTTTACCATATTGGCCAGGCTGGTCTTGAACTCCTGACCTCAAGTTATCCACCTGCCTGGGCGTCCCAAATGTTGGGATTACAGGCCTGAGCCACCGCGCCCGGCCTGTTTGCAGGCTTTACAGACACATTTTGTTTACAAGCTTTACAGGCACAGTTCAATTGCAGTTAGTGTTCTTTTGTTTTTTGTTTTTGTTTTTGTTTTTCCCAGTGTGGCCCAAGGAAGCCAAAATGTAGACAACCCTGCTTTAGAGAGTTTGATTCATGGTTCCACTGGGTTATGCTTATTGCCTATAATTCCATTTGATATTTTCCAAATTTGATTTTTTTAAAACTGTTTTCCTGAAGCGCCCTAAGGCTTTCCTAATAATATGGGAACTTAAACCAAATTGAATGTAACAAAACCCAGCTGGAATCCTGCAATTTCTAACCTTAATGTTAGATCAAGAAGCAAAACACCCACCAGTCCAAGAGTCAGGGAGGCTGAAGATCATGCCTGAGCTGTAACAATACCCTTCCCAGTATACAAAAGCGTATAACAGCCACTTGAATTCTATCTTCCAAATGTCTCCTGTGGCCCAGGCTAACCCAGAGCTATCTAAAGATGGCGAATCTGGGAAACGTGCATTAAGCTTAGCAAAACTGATACATTACAATTCCACCACAGTTCACTTCTTCTCAAGGTGGCATCAATGTACACCTTCCTCCTCCTTTTTTCCTCCTCTTCCTCTTCTTTCTCTTCTTCCTCCTCTTTTTTCCTCCTTGTAAAACCATACTTAAGGTTCATATAAAGACAATAGGAAAATCATACTTTTTCTCATTCAGTGAAAATATGCCAACCCTTTCCCCAACAG
>NW_022161783.1:0-11151 GCF_008728515.1 Papio anubis
AAAAGAGAAAGAAGATTTCTGAGAAATGTCTTTCAGAGTTCTCCCTTTTTGTTCATGTAGCAGTTTGCTAACACTCTTCTCTTGGAATCTGCAAAGTACCATTAGGGAACGCATTGAGGGCTACAGAGAAAAAGGAAATATCTTCAGATAAATAATGAAAGGAAGCGCTCTGAGAAACTGCATTGTGACTTGTGAATGCAACTCACAGATTTACACTTTTCTGTTCATTAATCATTTTGCGAACACAGTTTTCTTCCAAACTGCAGTGGGATATTTCTTTGCCCAATGAAGCTTATGGTGACAAAGGAAACATCTTCAGGTAAAAAGTAGAAAGAATTTTCCTGAGGAACTGCGTTGTGATGTGTAAATTCAACTCAGTGAGTTATAGCTGTACTTCATGGAGCTGTTTGGTATTCCACTTTTTGTTGAATCTGAGAACCGATACTTCGGATCACTTGGAGGAGTATACAGCCAAAGGAAATATCCCCAGATAAAAACGAGAAAGAAGATATCTGAGAAATGTCTTTCTGTTTTCTGAGTTCATCTCACAGAGGTCCAGCTTTCTGTTCATGTAGGTGTTTGCTAACACTCTTCTTGTAAACTCTGCTAGGTGATATTTGGAAGCCCATTGAGGGCTTCAGTGAAAAAGGAAATATCTTCAGATAAAAACTGAAAAAAAGCGTTCTGAGAAAGTGTGTTGTGACGTGTGAATGCAACTCACAGAGTTACACTTTTCTGTTCATTGATCAGTTTGCTAACACAGTTTTCTTCAAAACTGCTGTGGGATATTTCTTTGCCCAGTGAAGATTATGGTGAGAAAGGAAATATCTTCAGATAAAAAGTAGAAAGAAGCTGCCTGAGAAACTGCTTTGTGATGTGTGAATTCAACTCACTGAGTTACAGCTGTATTTCATGGAGCTGTTTGCTAGTCCAGCTTGTGTTGAATCTGAGAACTGATATTTCGGATCACTTGGAGGTGTATACAGCCAAAGGAAATATCCCCAGATATACACGGGAAAAAATATATCTTAGAAAAGATATACGGGAAAAAATATATATCTTAGAAATGTCCTTCTGATCTCTGAGTTCATCACAGAGTTCTACCTTTCTATTTCATGTAACTGTTTGTGCTTACTCTTCTCGTGGAATCTAGCGTGATATTTGGGAGGCATTGAGGGGCTATAGTGAAAAGGAAATATCTTCAGATAAATGCACAAAGGGCGTTATCAAACTTCTTTGTGACCTGTGTATTCATCTCACAGAGTTCCACCTTTCTGTTCATATGGTTGTTTGCTAGCACTCTTCTGCCAGAATCATTAAGTGATATTTGGAACATTGATAGAGCAGTGAAAAGAAATATCCTCAGATTAAAACTGAAAAGCTTTCTGAGAAACTACATTGCTGACGTGTGAATGCACCTCAGAGAGTTACAGTTTCTGTTCATTGATCAGTTTATACTTGGTTTTCTTCAAAACTGCAGTAGGATATTTCTTTGCTTAATGGCGGCTTATGGTGATAGGAAATATCTTCAGATAAAAAGTAGAAAGAAGCTTTCTGAAAACTGGTTTTGTGATGTATGAATTCAACTCAGTGAGTTTCCAGAGCTGTGGTGCTGTTTGCTAGTCAGTTTTTGTGAGATCTGAGAGACGATATTCAGATCCCTTGGAGGTATGCATCCAGAAATATCCCCATAGAAAAGGCAAGAAAAGAATTTCTGAAATGTCTTTCTGATCCTCTGAGTTCATCTCACAGAGTTCTACCTTTCTGTTCATGTAGCTGATTGCTAACATTCTTCTAAATTAAGGATCTGCCAAAGTGATGTTGGGAGCACATTGAGGCTCCAGTGGAAAAATATCTTCAGATAAAGAGCTGAAGGCGTTCTGAAGCGTCTATGTGACCTGTGCATTCATCTCACAGAGTTCACCTTTCGTTCCATGTAGCTGTTTGCCTAACATTCTTCTAAGTGTAATATACCCAGAAGTGATATTTGGGGCCCATTGGCGTCTACAGTGAAAAAAGGAAATATCTTCAGATGAAAACTGAAAGGAAGCGTTCTGAGAAACTTCTATGTGATCTGTGTAATTTCACCTCCCACAGAGTTCCACCTTTCTCTTTAGCTGTTTGCTAACATTCTTCTCGTGGAATCTGCTTCTAAGTGATGTTTGGGGCATTAGCGGCTACACTGAAAAGGAAATATCTTCAAGATAAAAACTGAAAGAAGCGTTCTGAGAAACTGCGTTGTGATGTGTGAATGCAACTCACAGAGTTACCTTTTCTGTTCATTGATCACTTACTGCTTACAGTTTTCTTCAAACTTCAGTGGGATATTTCTTTTTGCCCAATGGAAACATGGTGACAAAGGATATGTCATCAGATAAAAGTGAAAGCTTTCTGAGAAACTGGTTTTGTGATGTGTAAATTCAAGTCACTGAGTTACAGCTGTATTTCATGGAGCTGTTTGCTGAATCGGTTTTGTTGAATCTGAGAACCGATATTTGGATCACTTGCAGGAAGTATACAGCCAAAATATCCCCAGATAAAAGGGAAAGAAGGAATTCTAGAAAGTATCTTTCCTGATCTCTGAGTTCATCTCACAGAGTTCTACCTTTCTGTTCATGTAGCTGTTTGGTAACACTCTTCTCATGGAATCTGCAAAGTGATATTTGGGAGCACATTGAGGGCTCCAGTTAAAAAGGAAATATCTTCAGATAAAAACTAAAGGCAGCGTTCTGAAAAAGTTCTATGTGACCTATGCATTCATATCTCAGTGTTCCACCTTTCTGTTCATGTAGCTGTTTGTTAACACTCTTTTCGTGGAATCTGCTTTGTTATGTTTGGGAGCGCATTAACGGCTACAGTGAAAAAGGAAATATATCAGATAAAAACTGAAAAGAAGCTTTCTGAGAAACTGCATTGTGTATACAGTCAAAGGAAATACACCAGAAAAAAAGAGAAAGAAGATTTCTGAGAAATGTCATTCAGATCTCTGAGTTAGTCTCACAGAGTTCTCCCTTTTTGTTCATGTAGCAGTTTGCTAACACTCTTCTCGTGGAATCTGCAAAGTACCATTAGGGAACGCATTGAGGGCTACAGAGAAAAAGGAAATATCTTCAGATAAATAATGAAAGGAAGCGCTCTGAGAAACTGCATTGTGACGTGTGAATGCAACTCACAGAGTTACATTTTTCTCTTCATTGATCAGTTTGTGAACACAGTTTTCTTCAAAACTGCAGTGGGATATTTCTTTGCCCAATGAAGCTTATGGTGACAAAGGAAATATCTTCAGGTAAAAAGTAGAAAGAATCTTCCTGAGGAACTGGTTTGTGATGTGTAAATTCAACTCAGTGAATTATAGTTGTACTTCATTGAGCTGTTTGGTAATCCACTTTTTGTTGAATCTGAGAACCGATACTTCGGATCACTTGGAGGAGTATACAGCCAAAGGAAATATCCCCAGATAAAAACGAGAAAGAAGATATCTGAGAAATGTCTTTCTGTTTTCTGAGTTCATCTCACAGAGGTCCAGCTTTCTGTTCATGTAGGTGTTTGCTAACACTCTTCTTGTAAATTCTGCTAGGTGATATTTGGGAGCCCACTGAGGGCTACAGTAAAAAAGGAAATATCTTCAAATAAAAACTGAAAAAAAGCATTCTGAGAAAGTGCATTGTGACGTGTGAATGCAACTCACAGAGTTACACTTTTCTGTTCATTGATCAGTTTGCTAACACAGTTTTCTTCAAAACTGCTATAGGATATTTCTTTGCCCAGCGAAGATTATGGTGAGAAAGGAAATATCTTCAGATAAAAAGTAGAAAGAAGCTGCCTGAGTAACTGCTTTGTGATGTGTGACTTCATCTCACAGAGTTACAGCTGTATTTCATGGAGTTGTTTGCTAGTCCAGCTTGTGTTGAATCTGAGAACTGATATTTCGGATCACTTGGAGGTGTATACAGCCAAAGGAAATAATCCCAGATAAAAACGAGAAAGAAGATTTCTGAGAAATGTGTTTCTGATCTCTGAGTTTATCTCACAGAGTTCTACCTTTCTGTTCATGTAGCTGTTTCCTAACACTCTTCTCGTGGAATCTGGAAAGTGATATTTGGGAGCACATTGAGGGCTCCAGTGGAAACGGAAATATCTTCAGATAAAAACTGAAAGGAAGCGTTCTGAGAAACGTCTATGTGACCTGTGCATTCATCTCACAGAGTTCCACCTTTCTGTTCATGTAGCTGTTTGCTAACATTCTTCTCGTGGAATATGCTAATTGATGTTTGGAGCTCGTGGCTACACTGAAATTATCTTCAGATAAAAACTGAAAAGAAGCGTTATGAGAAACTGCATTGTGACCTGTGAATGCAACTCTGGATTTACACTTTTCTGTTCATTGATCAGTTTGCTAACACAGTTTTCTTCAAAACTGCAGTGGGATCTGTAGGGACAATTTGACTTCTTCTTTTTCCTAACTGTGAATACCCCTGATTTCTTTCTCTTGCCTAATTGCCTAGCCAGAACTTCCAACACTATTTTGAATAGGAGTGGTGAGAGGGGCATCCTGTCTTTGTGCCAGTTTTCAAAGGGAATTTTTCCAGTTTTACTTTGCATTTCAAGTATGATATTGAAAGCTGTAGGTTTATCATAAATAGCTCTTGTATTTTTGATGTACGTTCCATCAATACCGTTTATTGCACATTTTAGCATGAAGCACTGTTGAATTTTGTCAAGCCTTTTCACCATCTAATAGAGATAATCTTTTAGTTCTTATCTTTAGTTCTATTTATGTACTGGATTATGTTTATTGATTTGAATGTGAACCAATGCCCATCCCAGGATGAAACCCACGCGATCATGGTGGATAAGCTTTTTGATGTGTTGTTGAATCCGGTTGCCAGTATTTTGTGAGGGATTTTTGCATCATTGTTATTCAGGGATATTGGTCTAAAATTCTCTTTTTGTTGTGTCTCTGCCAGGCTTTGGTATCCAGGATGATGTTGGCCTCATAAAATTGAGTTAGGGAGGATTCCCTCTTTTTTCTATTGATTGGAATAGTTTCAGAAGGGAATGGTACCCAGCTCCTCCTTATACCTCTAGTAGAATTCAGCTATGAATCCATCTGGTCCTGGACAGTTTGGTAGGCTATTAATTGTGCCATAATTTCAGGCCTACTATTGGTCTATTCAGGGGAGTTCAACTTCTTCTGGTTTAGTCTTGGAAAGTGTAAGTGTCAGGAAATTATCCACCATTTCTTCTAGGTTTTCCAGTTTATTTTAGTAAGGAGTGTTTTATAATGATATTCTCTGATGGTAGTTTGTATTTCTGTGGGGTCGGTGGTGATGTCCCTTTATCATTTTTAATTAAATCGATTTGATTCTTCTCTCTTTTCTTCTTTATTAGTCTTGCTGATGGTCTGTCAATTTTGTTGATCTTTTCAAAAACCAACTCCTGGATTCATTAGAGATTTTGGAGGGTTTTTCCCTGTGTCTCTATCTCCTTCAGTTCTGCTCTGATCTTAGTTATTTCTTGCCTTCTACTGGCTTTGGAATGTGTTTGCTCTTGCTTCTCTAGTTCTTTTTAATTCGCGATGTTGATGTCAATTTTTGATCCTTCCATAGCTTTCTCTTGTGTGCATTTTAGTTATATAAGTTTTCCTCTACACATAGCTTTAAGTGTGGTCCGGGGATTCTGGTATGTTGTATCTTTGTTCTCATTGTTGGTTTCAAAGAACATCTTTATTTCTGCCTTCATTTCGTGATGTACCCAGTAGTCATTCCAGGAACAGGTTGTTCAGTTTTCCATGTATGGTTGAGTGGTTTTGATTGAGTTTCTTAGTCCTGAGTTCCTAGTTTGGTTGCATGTGGTCTGAGACAGTCCCTGTTTGCAGATGGCATGATTGTATATTCAGAAAACCCCATTGTCTCGGCCCAAATCTCCTTAAGCTGATAGCAACTGGCAAAGTCTCAGGATACAAAATTGTGTGCAAAATCGCAAGCATTCTTATACCAATAACAAGACAAACACAAGAGCCAAATCATGAATGAACTTCCATTCACAATTGCTTCAAAGAGAATCAAATACCTAGGAATCCAACTTTAGGGATGTAAAGGACCTCTTCAAGGAGAACTACAAACCACTGCTCAGTGAAATAAAGAGACACAGTATTGGAATAACCCCAGCCATGCTCATGGATAGAAGAATCAATATCATGAAAATAGCCATACTGCTTGAGTGAATTTATAGATTCAATGCCATCCCCATCAAGCTACCAATGAGTTTCTTCACAGAATTGGAAAAACTGCTTTAAAGTTCATATGGAATGACCCACATCTCCAAGACATTCCTAAAGTCAAAAGAACAAAGCTGGAGAGCATCCACCTTCCACCTGACACAAACTATACTACAAGGCTACAGTAACCAAAACAGCATGGTGCACAGGCAAAACAGAGATATAGACCAACATTAAGGTGAACAGAGTCCTCAGAAATAATACCACACATCACAGCCATCTGATCTTTGACAAACCTGAGAGAAACAGAAATGGGAAACTATTTAATAAATGGTACTGAGGAAGAATTGAAAGCTGTATAGGAAGTAGAGAAAGCTGCAACTGGATCCTTTCGCCCCACTCCTTATACGAAAATTAATTCAAAGATGGGATTAGAGACTTCAAATGCAGACCCTAATACCATAAAAATTAGAAGGCACAGTGGTGCATTTGGGACATGGGCAAGGCTTTAAGATCTAAAACCACCAAAAGCAATGGCAGCAAAAGACCAAAATTGACACATAGGATCTCGATGACTAAAGAAACTTCTGCACAGCAAAAAGAAACTACTGCATCCAGAGTGAACAGGCGAAAGCCTACAGAATGAGAAAATTTTTGCAATCTACTCATCTGACAAAGGGCTAATATCAGAATACAAAGAACTCAAACAAATTTACTAGAAAAAAACAAACCTTCCCCATCCAAAAGTGGGCAAAGGATATGAACAGACATTTCTCAAAGAAGACATTCATACAGCCAACAGACACATGAAAAAATGCTCATCATCACTGGCCATCAGAGAAATGCAAATCAAAACCATAATGAGATACCATCTCACACCCAGTTAGAATGGCGATCATTAAAAAGTCAAGGAAGCAGGTGCTGGAGAGGTGTGGAGAAATAGAACACTTTTACACTGTTGGTGGGATTGTAAACTAGTTCAACCATTATATAGAGAAAGAAACAGTATGGCGATTCCTCAGGATCTAGAACTAGATGTACCATATATTAGCCATCCCATTGCAGGATATACCCAAAAGTTATAAATTATGCTGCTATAAAGACACATGCACATTATATGTTTATTGCAGCACTATTCTAATAGCAAAGACTTGGGAGTAGCCAAATGTCATCAGTGACAGATTGGATTAAAGAAAATGTAGCACATATGCACCATGGAATACTTCTTCTGTGCATCAAAAGGATGGTTGTGTCCTTTGTAGGGACATGGGCTGTAGCTGGAAACCATCATTCTTAGCAAACTATCCACACAAGAACGAAAACCAAACACGCATGTTCTCACTCATAGGTAGGAACTGAACAATGAGATCACTTGGGCTCAGGAAGGAACATCACACACCGGGGCTATCATGAGGGGAGGGGGAGGGGAGGGATTGCTGGGAGTTATACTGATGTAAATGACGAAGTTGATGGGTGCAGCAGACCAACATGGAACAAGCATACATATGTAACAAACCTGCACGTTATGCACATGTACCCTACAACTTAAAGTACAATAATAATAAATAAATTAAAAAAAAAACTGCAGTGGGGTATTTCTCAGCTCAATGAAGCCTATAGTGACAAAGGAAATGTCTTCAGATAAAATGTAGAAAGAAGCTTCCTGAGAAACTGCTTTGTGATGTGTAAATTCAACTCACTGAGTTACAGCTCTATTTCATGGAGCTGTTTGCTATTCCAGTTTTTGTTGAATCTGAGAACCGATATTTCAGATCACTTGGAGGATTTCACAGCCAAAGGAAATATACCCAGATAAAAACGAGAAAGAAGATTTCTGACAAATGTCTTTCTGATCTCTGAGTTCATCTCATAGAGTTCTACCTTTCTGTTCATGTAGCTGATTGCTAACCCTCTTCTGGTGGAATCTGCAAAGTGATATTTGGGAGCTCATTGAGGGCTACAGTGAAAAAGGAAATATCTTCAGATAAAAACTGAAAGGAAGCGTTCTGAGAAACTTCTATGTGACCTGTGCATTCATCTCACAGAGTTCCACCTTTCTGTTCATGTAGCAGCTTGTTAATACTCTTCTCGTGTAATCTGGAAAGTGATATTTGGGAGCGCATTGACGGCTACAGTGAAAAAGGAAATATCTTCAGATAAAAACCGAAAAGAAGCTTTCTGAGAAACTGCATTGTGACGCGTAAATGCAACTCATAGTGTTACACTTTTCTGTTCATTGATCTGTTTGCGAACACAGTTTTCTTCAAAACTGCTGTGGGATATTTTTTTGCCCAATGAAGCTTATGGTGACAAAGGAAATATCTTCAGGTAAAAAGTAGAAAGAATCTTCCTGAGGATCTGCTTTGTGATGTGTAAATTCAACTCACTGAGTTACAACTGTATTTCATGGAGCTGTTTGCTAGTCCAGTTTTTATTGACTCTGTGAAGCGATATTATGGATCACTCGGAGGAGTATACAGCCAAAGGAAATATCCCCAGGTAAAAAGGAGAAAGAAGATTTCTGAGAAATGTCTTTCTGATCTCTGAGTTCATCTCACAGAGTTCTACCTTTCTGTTCATGTTGCTGTTTGCTAACACTCTTCTCGTGGAATCTGCAAAGTGATATTTGGGAGCACATTGAGGGCTCCAGTGATAAAGGAAATATCTTCTGTTAAAAACTAAAGGCAGCGTTCTGAGAAACTTCTATGTGACCTGTGCATTTACATCACAGAGTTCCACCTTTCTGTTCATGTAGCTGTTTGCTAACACTCTTCTCGTGGAATCTGTAAAGTGATATTTGGGAGCACATTTAGGGTTCCAGTGAAAAAGGAAACATCTTCAGAATCAAATTGAAAGGAAACGGTCTGAGAAACTTCTATGTGAACTGTGCATTCATCTCACGGACTTCCACCTTTCCCTTCATGTAGCTGTTTGATAAGATTTTCTCGTGGAATCTGCTTACTGATGTTTGGGAGCAAATTAACGGCTACAGTGAAAAAGGAAATATATCAGATAAAAACCGAAAAGTAGCTTTTTGAGAAACTGCATTGTGACCTGTGAATGCAACTCGCAGAGTTACACATTTCTGTTCATTGATTCATTGATCAGTTTGCTAACATAGTTTTCTTCAAAACTGCGGTGGGGTATTTCTAAGCCCAATGAAGCTTATGGTGACAAAGGATATATCTTCAGATAAAAAGTAGGAAGAAGCTTTCTGAGAAACTGGTTTGTGATGTGTAAATTCAAGTCACTGAGTTACAGCTGTATTTCATGGAGCTGTTTGCTAGTCCAGTTTTTGTTGAATCTGAGAACCGATATTTCGGATCACTTGCAGGAGTATACAGCCAAAGGAAATATCCCCAGATAAAAAGGGGAAAGAAGAATTCTGAGAAATGTCTTTCTGATCTCTGAGTTCATCTCACAGAGTTCTACCTTTCTGTTCATGTTGCTGTTTGGTAACACTCTTCTCGTGGAATCTGCAAAGTGATATTTGGGAGCACATTGAGGGCTCCAGTGAAAAAGGAAGTATCTTCAGGTAAAAACTAAAGGCAGCGTTCTGAGAAACTTCTGTGTGATCCGTGCATTTACATCACAGAGTTCCACCTTTCTGTTCATGTAGCTGTTTGCTAACACTCTTTTCGTGGAATCTGCTAGGTGATATTTGGGATCACATTGAGGGCTACAGTGAAAAATTAAATATATCAGATAAAAACTGAAAAGAAGCGTTCTGAGAAACTGCATTGTGACGTGTGAATGTAACTCACAGATTTACACTTTTCTGTTCATTGATCACCTTGCTAACACAGTTTTCTTCAAAACTTCAGTGGGATATTTCTTTGCCCAATGAAGGTTATGGTGACAAAGGAAATATCTTCAGATAAAAAGTAGAAAGAAGTTTTCTGAGAAACTGCTTTGTGATGTGTGAATTCAACTCACTGAGATACAGTTGTATTTCATGGAGCTGTATACACTTTTCTTCAAAACTGCAGTGGTCTATTTCTTTGCCCAATGAAGCTCATGGTGACAAAGGAAATATCTTCAGGTAAAAAGTAGAAAGAATCTATCCTGAGGAACTCCTTTGTGATGTGTAAATTCAACTCACTGAGTTACAACTGTATTTCATGGAGCTGTTTGCTAGTCCAGTTTCTGTTGAATCTGAGAACCGATATTTCTGATCACTTGGAGGAGTATACAGCCAAAGGATATATCCCCAGATAAAAACGAGAAAGAAGATTTCTGAGAAATGTCTTTCTGATCTCTGAGTTCATCTCACAGAGTTCTACATTTCTGTTCATGTAGCTGTTTGCTAACACTCTTCTCGTGGAATCTGCAAAGTGATATTTGGGAGCGCATTGACGGCTACAGTGAAAAAGGAAATATCTTCAGATAAAAACTGAAAGGAAGTGTTCTGAGAAACTTCTATATGACCTGTGCATTCATCTCACAGATTTCCAACTTTCTGTTCAGGTAGCAGTTTGTTAACACTCGTCTCGTGGGATCTGCTAATTGATATTTGGGAGCGCATTGACGGCTCCAGTGAAAAAGGAAATATCTTCAGATAGAAACTGAAAAGAAGCGTTCTGAGAAACTGCATTGTTACATTGGAATGCAACTCAAAGAGTTACGCTTTTCCGTTCATTGATCAGTTTGCTAACACAGTTTTCTTCAGAACTGCCTTGGGATATTTCTTTGCCCAATGAAGCTTATGGTGACAAAGGAAATATCTTCAGCTAAAAAGTAGAAAGAATCTTCCTGAGGAACTGCTTTGTGATTTGTAACTTCAGCTCACTGAGTTAGAGCCATATTTCATGGAGCTGTTTGCTAGTCCAGTTTTTATTGAATCTGAGAACCAATATATGGGATCACTTGAAGGAGTATACAGCGAAAGGAAATATCCCCAGATATACACGGGAAAAAATATATCTTAGAAA
>NW_022161784.1:0-11142 GCF_008728515.1 Papio anubis
ATGTCTTCTTTTGAAAAGTGTCTATTCATATCCTTTGCCCACTTTTTTTATGAAGTTGTTTTTCCTTGTAAATGTGTTTAAGTTCCTTATAGAGACTATTAGACCTTTGTCACATGCATAGTTTGCAAAACTTTCTTGCATTCTGTAGGTTGTCTGTTTACTCTGTTGGTAGTCTCCTTTGCTTTGCAGAAGCTCTTTAGTTTAATTAGATCCCATTTGTCAATTTTTTCTTTTGTTGCAATTGCTTTTGATATTTTCATCATGAAATATTTGCCCATGCCTATGTCCTAAATGGTTTTGCCTAGGTTGTCTTCCAGGGTTTTTATAGATTTGAGTTTTACATTTAAGTCTTTAATCCATCTTGAATTAATTTTTGTATATGTTGTAAGGAAGGGGTCCAGTTTCAATTTTCTGTATATGGCTAGCCAGTTATCCCAGCAACATTTATTGATTAGAGAATACTTTCCCCATTGCTTGTTCTTGTCAAGTTTGTGAAAAATCAGATAGTTGTAGGTGTGGAGTTTTATATCTGGGTTTTTTATTCTGTTCCATTGGTTTATGTGTCAGTTTTTGGACCAGTGCCATGGTTTTTTTGGTTACTGTAGCACTGCAGTATAGTTTTAAAGTTGGGTGACATGATGTCTCCAGCTTTGTTCTTCTTGCTTAGGATTGCCTTTGCTATTTGGGCTCTTTTTTGGTTCCATATGAATTTTGAAATAGTTTTTCCTAGTTCTGTGAAGAATGTCAATGGTAGTTTAATGGAAATAGCACTGAATCTATAAATTGCTTTGGGCAGTATGGCCATTTTAACGATATTGATTCTTCCTATCCATGAGTATGGAATGTTTTTCCATTTGTTTGTGTTATCTCTGATTTCTTTGAATAGTGGTTTCTAGTTCTCCATGTAGAGATCTTTCACCTCCCTAGTTGGCTGTATTCTTAGGTATTTATTCTTTCTGTGTCAATTGTGAATGGGATTGCCTTTATGATTTGGCTCTCAGCTTGACTGTTGCTGGTATATAGAAATGTTAGTGATATTTACACTTTGATTTTGTATCCTGAGACTCTGCTGAAATTTTTTTATAAGCTTAAGATGCTTTTGGCTGAGATGATGAGGTTTTCTAGATATAGGATCATGTCTTCTGCAAAAAGGCATAGTTTGACTTTTTCTTTCTGTTCGAGTGCCCTTTATTTCTTTCTCTTGCATGAGTGACTTGCCCAGAATTTCCAGTGTTGTATAGGATTGATGAGAGAAGACATCCTTGTCTTGTGCCAGTTTTCAAGGTGGATGCTTCCAGCTTTTGGCCATTCAATATAATGTTAGTTGTGGGTTAGTCATAGATGGCCCTTACTATTTTGAAATATGTTCCTTCAATTCTTAGTTTATTTAGAGTTTTTTAACATGAAGGGATGTTGAATTGTATTGAAGGCTTTTTCTGTATCTATTGAGATAGTCATGTGGTTTTTGCCTTTAGTTCTGTTTATGTGATGAATCATATTTATTGATTTGCATATGTTGAGCTAACCTTGAATCGCAGGGATGAAGCCTACTTGATAGTGGTGGACAAATTTTTTGATGTGTTGCTGGATTGGCTTGTCAGTATTTTGTTGAGAGTTTTTCCATCGATGTTCATAAAAGATGTTTGCCTGAAGTTTTCTTTTTCTACTATTCATATATCTCTGTCAGGTTTTGGTATCAGGATACTGCTGCCCTCATAGAATCACTTGGCAAGGAGTCCCTTCTCCTACATTTTTGGAAAAGTTTCTGTAGAAATAGTGCCATCTTTTCTTTGTACATCTGGTAGACTTCAGCTGTGAATTCATCAGATCCTGGGCTTTTTTTGGTTGGTAGGCTATTTATTACTGATTCAATTTCAGAGCTCATTATTGGTCTGTTCAGGAAATCAACTTCTTCCTGGTTCAGTCTTGGGAGGTTGCATGTGTTCAGGAATTTATCCATTTCTTTTAGATTTTCTAGATTATGTGCATAAAGGTGTTTATAATATTCTCTGATAGTTTGTATTTCTTTGGGATCAGTGCTAATTTTCCCCTTGTTGTTTCTGGTTGTTTTTATTTGATTTTTCTCTCCTTTCTTCTTCATTAGTCTAGCTAGTGGTCTATCTATTTATTTATTTTTTTCAAAAAGACCTTATTTGTTGATCAAAAAGACCTTATCTGCCCTTATTTGTTGATCTTTTGAATTTTTTGTGTGTGTCTATCTCTTTCATTTCAGCTCTGATTTTGGTTATTTCTTATCTTCTGCTAGCTTTGGGATTTGTTTGCTCTTGGATCTCTAGTTCCTTTAGTTGTAATATTAGGTTGTTAACTAGAGCTCTTTCTAACTTTTTGCTGTGGGCATTTAGTGCTATAAATTTCCCTCTCAACCCTGTAGCTATGTCCCAGAGATTCTGGTACATTGTATCTTTGTTCTCATTAGTTTCAAAGAACTTCTTGATTTCCGCCTTAATATCATTATTTACCTAAAAACCATTCAAGAACAGGTTACTCATCTTCCATGTAATTGTATGGTTTTGAGTGAATTTCTCAGTCTTGAATTCTAATTTGATTGCACTGTGGTCTGAGAGATGGTTTGTTATCATTTCAGTTCTTTTACATTTGCTGAGGAGTGTTTTACTTTCAGTTATGTGATTGATTTTAGAGTAAGTGCCATGTGGGATGAGCAGAATGTATATTCTGTTGTATTTTGCGGAAGGTTCTGTAGATACCTATCTAGTGCATTTGATCCAGGGCTGAGGTTCAGGTCCTGAATATCTTTGTTATTTTCTGCTCGATGATTTGTCTAATATTGTCAGTAGGGTGTTAACTTCTCTCACTATTACTGTGTGGGAGTCTAAATCTCTTTGCAGGTCTCTAAGAACTTGCTTTCCAAACCTGGATGCTCTTGTGTTGCATGCATAATGTATTTAGGATAGTTAGATCTTCTTTTTGAATTAAATCCTTTACCCTTATGTAATGCCCTCCTTTGTCTTTTTAAAATCTTTGTTGGTTTAAAGTCTATTTTGTCAGAAACTAGGATTGCTTTTTTCTGTTTTCCATTTGCTTGGTAGATTTACCTCCATCTGTTTACTGTGATCCTGTGTGTATCATTGCATGTGGGATGGATCTCTTGAAGATAGCATACCAATGGATCTTAGTTCTTTATCCAATTTGCCACTCAGTGTCTTTTAATTGGGATGTTTAGCTCATTTACATTTAAGGTTATTATTAATATATGTGTATTTGATCCTGTCATCATTGTGTTAGCTGGTTAGTTTGCACATTTGTTTATGTGGTTGCTTTATAATATCACTGGTCTCTGTATTTCAGTGTGTTTTTGTAGTGGGTGTTAATGATCTTTCCTTTCCATGTGTATTGCTTCCTTCGGGAGTTCTTTTAAGCCAAGTCTGGTGGAAACAAATTGCCTCAGCATTTGCTTGTCTGAAAAGGATCTTATTTCTCCTTCACTTACAAAGTTTGGTTTGGCCAGATATGAAGTTCTGGTTTGGAATTTCTTTTCTTTAACAATGTTGGCTTGTAAGGTTTCTGGCTTGTAGGATTTCTGCTGAGAGGTCTGCTGTTAGTCTGATGGACTTCCCTTTGTAGCGGACCTGGCCTTTCTTTTTAGCTGCCCTTATCATTTTTTCCTTCATTTCATCCTTGGAGAATCTGATGATTATGTGTTTTGAGGATGACATTCTTGTGGAGTATCTTACTGGAATTCACTGGATTTCCTGAATTTGAATGTTAGCCTGTCTGTCTAGGTTGGGATACTTCTTATGGACAATATCCTAAAATGTATTTTTCAAATTGGTTCCATTCTCCCCATCTCTTTCAGGTACACCAATCAGTCACAGATTCAGTCTCTTTACATAATCCTGTATTTCTTGGATGTTTTGTTCATTTTTTGTCAATATTTTTTCTCATTCTTGTCTATTTGTCTTATTTTTCAGAATATGGTATTCAAGCTCTGAGATTCTTCCCTTTGTTTGGTCTATCCTGCTATTAATAATTATGATTGCATTATTAAATTCTTTTACTGTGTTTTTCAGCTCTATCAGGTCAGTTATGTTCTTGTCTCTACTGGTTACTTTGTCCGTCAGCTCTTGCAATGTTTTATCATGATATTTAGCTTCTTTGAATTGTGTGCATTTTTATCCATATTCTGAATTCTACTTCTAATTCTTAATCCAGTTCAGCCATCTTAGACTCAGTCCAGTTCCAAACCCTTGCTGGACAGGTGATGTCATTTGGAGAAAAGTAGGCACTCTGGGTTTTTGAGTTTTCAGCATTCTTGCACTGATCCTTTCTCATCTTTGTGGGCTTACCTACCTTCAGTCTTCGAGGTTGCTGACCTTTGGATTTTTTTTTCTTTTAGCAGTCTTGACACTTTTCCATAGGGACGCTGCAGTTTGTTGGGGGTCTGCTCCCATCCCTAGTCACCTTGGATTTTCCAGTACCTGGAGGTATCACCAGTGAAAGCTGTGAAACAGCAAAGATGGTGGCCTTCAGCTTTTTCTGAGAAATCCCTCCAAGGAAAGTATGGACCAGTTGCCAGCCAAAATGCACCTGTAGGAAGTGGCTGGAGACACTGCTTGGAAGCTTTCACCAAGTCAGGAGGAATGGGATCAGGAACTGCTTAAAGAGGAAGTCTGTCCATGTTTTGGTAAAGCAGCTGTGCTGTACTGGGGGATCACTTCTGCCCCAGGTTGGTTTGGACTCTCTAAAGCCTGCAGGCTGGAATGGCTGAGTTGTCCAAACTGCAAATATGTCAGCCTGTCCCTACACCCAGGAGCTCTGTCCCAGAAGACAGGCACAACATTGTTGTTAGTAGCTGCTGGAATTCCAAGTTAGTGGGTCTTATCCTGTGAGACACCATGGAAGTGGGGCTTGCAGGCCATTGCTGCTTGACCTCCTAGATTTAACCTCTTTCCTAGGGATATGTATGGAGGTTGTATTAGTCTGCTCTCATGCTGCAATAAGAACATATTCAAGACTGGGTAGTTTATAAAGGAAAGAGATTTAATTGACTCACAATTCCACATGGCTGGGAGGCTTCACAATCATGACAGAAGGTGAAGGAGGAACAAAGGGGCGTCCTACGTGGCAGCAGGCAAGAGAGCATGTGCAGGGGAAATGCCCTTTAAAAACCATCAGATCTCATGAGAGTTATTCACTGTCATGAGAACAGCACAGGAAACACCTGTCCTCATTATTCAATTACCTCCCAGAGGGTCCCTCCCACGACATGTGGGGATTATGAGAACTACAATTCAAGATGAGGTTTGGGTGGGGACACCATCAAATAATATTATGCCCCTGGCCCCTCCAAAATCTCATGTCCTCACATTTTGAAGCACAGTCATGCCCTTCCTACAGTACCCCAAAGTCTTAACTCATTCCACCATTAACACAGAAGTCCAAGTCCAAAATCTCATCTGAGACAAGGCAAGTCCCTTCAGTCTATAAGCCTGTAAAATCAAAAGCAAGTTAATTACTTCCTAGATACAATAGGGGTACAGACATTGGGTAACTACACCTGTTCCAAATGTGAGAAATTGGCCAAAATAAAGAGGCTACAAATCCTGTGCAAGTCTGAAATCCAACAGGGCACTCATTTAAATTTTAAAGTTCCAAAGTGATCTCCTTTGACTGCATGTCTCACATCCAGGTCACACTGGTGCAAGAAGTGGGCTCCCAATGCCTTGGGCAACTCTACCCCTGTGACTTTGCAGAGTACAACCCCCTGATCCTTGCTGCTTTCAAGGGCTGGAGTTGAGTGTCTGTGGCTTTTCCAGGTGCATAGTTCAAGCTGTCAGGGGGTCTGGAGGATGGTAGCCCTCTTCTCACAGCTCCACTAGGCAGTGGGGACCTTGTGTGGGGGCTTCAACCCCACATTTCCCTTTTGCACTACCCTAGCAGAGGTTCTCCATGGGGGCTCCACTCCTGCAGCAAACTTCTGCCTGGAAATCCAAGTATTTCCATGTATCCTCTGAAATCTGGGTGGAGGTTCCAAACCACAATTCTTGACTTCTCTGTACCTGCAGGCTTAACACCACATGAAAGCTGCCAAGGCTTGGGGCTTGCACTCTCTGAAGCAATGGCCTCAGCTCTACCATTGGCCCCTTTTAGCCACAACCGAAGCCGAAGCAGCTGGAACACAGGGCACCAGGTCCTGAGGCTGCATAGAACAGTGGGTCCCTGGGCCAGCCCATGAAACAATTTTTCCCTCCTAGGCCTCTGGGCCTATAATGGGAGGGTCTGCCATGAAGACCTTTGACATGCCCTGGAGACATTTTCCCCATTGTCTTGGCAATTAGCATTTGGCTTCTTGTTACTTATGCAAATTTCTGCAGCAGGCTTGAATTTCTCCCCAGAAAGTGGGTTTTCTTTTCTATTACATTGTCAGACTGCAAATATTTCAAGTTTTTATGCTCTGCTTCATCTTTAATGCTTTTCTGCTTAGAAATGTCTTCTACCAGATACCCTAAATCATCTCTCTCAAATTCAAAGTTTCACAGATCTCTAGGGCAGGGGCAAAATGCTGTCGGTCTTTTGCATAGCAATAGTGAGTTTTATTCCAGTCCCTGACAAGTTCTTCATCTCTATCTGAGACCACCTCAGCCTGAAATTTATTGTCTATATCATTATCAGCATTTTGGTCAAAGCCATTCAATAAGTCTCTAGGAAGTTGTAAACTTTCTCACATCTTCCTGTCTTTTGAGCCCTCCAAGTCTTTAGGAAGTTCCAAACTTTCTCATATTTTCCCGTCTTCTTCTGAGCCCTCCAAACTGTTCCAACCTTTGCCTGTTACCCAGTTGCAAAGTTGTTTCCACATATTCAGGTATTTTTACAACACCTCCCCACTTCTGATACCAATTTACTGTATCAGTTTGTTCTCACACTGTTATAGGGACATACCTGAGACTGGGTAAGTTATAAAGGAAAGATGTTTAATTGACTCACAGGTACACATGACTAGAGAGATCTCACAATCACAGCAGAAGGTGAAGGAGGAGCAAGGGCACATCTTACATGGCAGCAGGCAAGAGAGTGTGTGCAGGGGAACTGCCCTTTATAAAACCATCAGATCTCATGAGACTTATTCACTATCATGAGAACAGCATTGGAAATTCCCATCCCCATGATTCAATTACCTCCCACTAGGTCCTTCCAATGACATGTGGGGATTATGGGAGCTACAATTCAAGATATTTAGGTGGGGACACAACCAAACCATATCAGAAGTCTAAACTCCCACTTTGCCAGAGTTGCAGTTACTTTTGTTGGCAAGCCTGGAGTTAGAGTATGTAAAGCTCCTGGGTCTCTGCACACCTAAGGAGCTGCTCTTCCAAGACTCCACATATATTTGTGTGTCAGGCTGAAGGCCCTGATGGAGTGGATTCATGAGAGGATCTCCTGATCCAATGGTTGCAAAGATCCGTGGGAGAAGTTTGGGTTCCCAGGGTTGCACATTCACTCATGGCTTTCCCAGGAAGGTGTGGGAGGGGAGGTTCTGTTGACTCTGTGCCACTTCTGGGTTGGCCATCATTTTGCCTTGCTTTTCTCCCTTCTCCATGGGTCAAGTTGTTTCCTTAATTAGTTCCAATGTGAGTACCTGGATTTTTCAGTTGAAGGTGCTGTGTTTACTTATCCCTTTCATTTATCTCTGTGAGAGGCACACACCCTAGCTGCTTCTATTCAGCCATCTTGGCCACTCCCAAGTCTAAGCTGTTGATAGAATTACAAAGGGAAAGGAGAAAAAGACAATAAGAGTCATGGAAAGAACATTGCCCTAGATGCCAGGTCACCTAAGCTTCAGTCTTAATTTTGCAAAATTCCTAGGAATTCATACAAGACCCATTCACAACTGTGTGTTTCAGTTTCCTTATATGTAAACTGAGGGGGTAGCTTGGGATGCTGGTCTCATACTCAGGTATTTTCAGAAGCAAAACTACTAGATGTAAGGACAACAGGGAGTAGTAGTTACCTAGGAAAATGAGAATGTATACTCTTCCCAAATGCATTCTAATTTAAAAATTACTTTAGAACTCTATGATAGCCTACAAAAGAAACATACATTCTCTGTGTCACTCAGGTTTCTCCAGAGAAACAGAACAAATAGAATGTTTCTTTTTTTCTTTAGAGAGACTAGCTCATGTGATTATAGATGCTGGCAAGTCCAGAGTCTATAGGGCAAGCCAGCAAGCTAGAACCTAAGACAAGACTTGATGTTGTAGTCTTGGGTCTGAAATCCAAAGGGCAGTTCACATTGTGGAAGTTCAGGCAGAATTTTTACATTTTCAGGCAAAATTTCTTCTTCTCTCAGAACCGTAAGGCTTTCAACTGACTGGATGAGGCCCACTCACATTATTGAAGATAATCTCCTTTACTATTATCAACTGATTATAGAAATTTACCACATTTAGAAAATACTTTTATAGCAACATCTAGACTAATGTTTGACCTAACAACTGACCACCGTCATCTAGCCAAGTTGACACACAAATTAACCATCACAATCTACCATATAGACCCCAGATGAAACCATTCCTAAAGGCCCTTTGAGATCTGATCTCTTATTACTTGATAGTGTCTTTAAAATCCAAGCCAGAATTTCAGGTGTTTGCCCAACAAACATACAAGAAAACATTTCCAGAAAGAAAGATTGTTCTTGGGTATAAGTGAGAGGAACCAAGACTGGGCACACACTCCTACTCCTGTGTAGGTCCATAACCCTTGTAATGCTTTGTTTGGATCTTATTCCCAAGGTACTGCTAAACTTTTATCATCCCTGAATCCTTACACAGTAATTGCTCATGCTTTGTTGCTCTTTTTCTCATCAATCAACTGGAGTGTGGAATGTATTAGGGTGGATTTGTTAACAGCAACTGATTCAACTTCTCTAGCATTAAAAAGTATTTTTTAAAAGGCATAAGATATAAAGAGAGTAAGGGAAGTTGTTTCTTAGAGCCTGTGATCTTACTTGTGTCTGTGAATATCTATATACTTTGGACAAGATTTTTCCTCTCTGGGCTTCACAGTGTGTTAACAATAATTTCATTTCTCAAAGGTTATGCATATTTGTTTTGATTGATCCTTTAAAAAATAAATATGCTAAACAAAACCAAAATTGTTGACTGTATCTACCCTTATATTTCTGATTTTTTGCCTCCTTATTTCCATAATAATGAGAGGCAAAAGTTCTAGATGAGCCTGCCTCCTGTCAGTGACATTTGACAGACCTAGGATTACTGTGTGTAGCCTCAGGTAGGTCACTGTTTTTTCTTATAAACATTGACACTGTATTTTACAGCCCAAATTCACACCTTTCCTCAAATTAAAACAAAAAGAATACAAAATAATTAAATATCAGGATTAAGCAAGCAGATTTTAGAAATTACGCACTTTTTGGAAATGGACATGAATACTCATGTTAAAAGGGAAGCTAAAGCAATACAAATTATTTTATTTAAAAATGAGTAGAAACATTGACTTTTATAATCATTTCTAACACATAAACTGCTTTTGGGGCTACCTTCCATGTAAATTGGCTTTGTGTTATGGAGAACAAGACTGAAAATTCACTCAAATCAAAACGGAGATCCAAATTGTCCCAAAAACAGTTGGCTTGCATAAAAAAGGCAGTCTCTAAAATTTTAAGGAGAAAAATATACCTCGTATGAAGTGATTCCAGTAACTTTTAATATTTTATTCAGAGTAGAAAGGATAGTCTTAGATGGTATCTGGTATGATTCCAGGTGGCACATTTATTTAAGAGGTGTTAGGGTAAAGCCACCACGTCTGCAAAAGAGGCCCAGGAAAAGTAACTTATGCAAAGATATAGTTCTGCAGAATTGGCCAAGCTACCTGGACCCCATATTGTATTTCTCAAACCCTACAGTAATTGCAGTTTCAGATCCCCCATTCTCTTTCTGTATTATAGCTTGAGGGACTGCCTCAAGAGCTACTCAGTGTCTTGTTCACCTGCTAAATTACCCTTAAATTCTGCAAATTTCTCTCTGATAGCTTCCCAATTACGGATGGTTGATAGTAACTCAACACAGTCTTGGTTTCTACCTGGCCCCAAGCCCTAGGAGATGCCAAGCAATGTGTTATGAGCGATATGAAAAAGAGTCTTCCTTTAGATTAGTTAATATGTGCATGTCATTAACTATTTTTTTCTTTTTACAATTTCATGACTGTCATTTTTTTCCTCATCGAAAGAACATGACTTACACAAGTCATATGAATAACATTTATATCCACTTGATAGGAAAAGTTCTTCTGAGGAAAACACTGTATTGAAATCTCTCCAAGTAGCTTATTTCTCCTTGAGACATTCAATAAATGGAGCAACCATTTAGAAACTACCCTCTTATTGGTCATAACGCTCCTTTTCCATTTAACATTATATAAGTCAAGATGAAAGCTTGGAAGAAATATTTAAGTATTTTAATCTGATTTCCCTTTAATTAATACTAAGTGAGACAGAAAAAAAAGCTGTAATAATTGACAACTAGATATTTCAATTACTGGGAACTTAAAGTGCCTAGAGACAGAAGAAGATAAATTAGGCACCACAGATAATTTTATGTTTTACAGGTCTATCCAAGATTCTTCTATTTTTAGAGTGAGCATATAATTCATCCTCTAAACAAAAACACTTTTGAGAGTCAGAGGAGCACTATTAAAAGTTATATCCAGATAAAATGAGTTACCGGAAAACCTCCCCAATAAATAAGGGCATTAGTAACCCGAGGTTTGTTTGTTTTACCATATGCCCGAAACAGAAAAAGACAATACATACAGCATAGGGATTAAACACAAAAATTAAAGTGACGTTAAGAGCTATGATATAGATGCTTCTGACACTGTTAACCAGGCAGCATCTTACTAGTTGAATGGAATATTCAAATATCAGGATTGTACTCTAACATTTCAAAACTCCTAGAAGAATGCCCTAGCAATTGAAATTAGTAGGTAGTTAGAAGCCTCACATGTATTTTTAACTTGGAAAAAATATTTGTGTTTTTGTAAAAATAATATACAAACTAAGTGTAGTATTTCGCTACAATTGGATATAACCTAATGATGAGCATTAATAACTTCCTTATGAAACACGGCTTCTTTCTCTTTCTTTCT
>NW_022161785.1:0-2250 GCF_008728515.1 Papio anubis
TTCAGAGAAGAGTCAGGAAAACATTTTTATTCCCAGCCTGTGCCCCATGGGCAGAAGCAAATCCTAATTTCTCCTCCCCCTAACCCTCCCAATTTGTCTCTACAGACCATCTTCTCCTTGTTTTTCTGTTTTCTCATGATTGACCTTGTGTCCAGGATGAGAAAGGTAGGGAGGGGGCTTTGTCAGCCGTGAGCCCTATGTGGTGGAAGAGACTTCACAGAGGGACAAGAAGGAGAGTCCTCAAGATCAAGTTGCTTCTTGCTGTCAGCAACACATCCCTGTCCACCACGTCTTTGTTTTCTTTTACCTACTCCATGAGCTACAGGGAACATCCGAGGTTTTGAAACAAGCTCACATTTTTCCCCCAAGTGAGAGGAGGAAGCCCCTTGGATGAGGGAGGAGCAGCTCAGACTGCTCCCTTCTCTGCTCCGGGCTTGTCTGGTGACTGGCCCTGCCTGACTCCACCTGGGGTGAGACCAGCATGTATGGAGAAACAGCCCTGGTGGACTGTTCTGAATTCTGCTAAATCGAGCTGCCAGTTGAAGTGAAGCCTAGGCTGCAGGGAGATAAGGAGAGAGGGAACCTCGGGGCAGACTCTTGAGTTGTGTCCTGGCTCTGAAGTCACCGGCTGTATGAGGCTGTGGGCACTGCATGTGGCACACAGCACAGAGGACAGTGAGTGATGCACACTTGGAGAAATAGGGGCTCTGCATGGCAGGAAAGGGGCCATGAAAAAAGTGTGTATTTATAGAGTGTAAGACTACCAGGACACTTTATATGTATCTAATATTAAGACATATCATTAACTATTTCTAAATGTGCAATTTAGTGTTGTGTAACCATCACACTATCCATTTCCAGAACTGTTTCCTTTTATCATATTAAACCTCTGTACTCAATAAACAGTAACTCTCACTTCTTCTCCCCCTATGCCTTAGCACATACCATTCTACTTTCTGTCTCTATGTAACTGGCTATTCTATCTTTTATAAATGGAATTATAGAATAATTATCCTTTTGTGTGTGGCTTATATCAGTGAGCATAATGTCTTCAAGGTTCATCCACTTTGCAGGATGTATAGGAATTTTATTCCTTGTTAAGGTTGAATAACATTTCGATGTATAGATATACCTCATTTGCCTACCCACTTATCTTTCAATGGACTTTTCAGTTGTTTCCATTTTTTGGCTATTGTGAGTAATGCTTCTCTGAACATCAATGTGCAAATATTTGTTCAAATTTCCTTCCATTCAATAGGTGGTATGTCCAGAAGTGGAATTGCTGGATCGAATGGTAATTTATTGTTTAATTTTTTGAGAAACAGCCACACCACTTTTACAGTGGCTATAACATTCTGCATTCCCATCAGCAATGCAATTAGAGCTCCAATTTTCCATCTATTTGAAACACTTGTTGTTTTGTGTTGTTGCCGTTATTGTTTATATCAAAGCCATCCTAAAGTGTGTGAAGCGGGAAGCCACATTGTGGTTTTTTGATTTGCATATCTCTATAGTATTCATGACGCTGAGGAACTCTGCATGGGCTTATTGGATATTTGTCTGGAGAAACCCAATCCCACCCAGTCCACCTCAAACTGTCATGTTTGCTGTCGTCCACCCCTAGCCTGTAAGTGTAGTTCTCCTGGAAATTACTTTCTCTGTCCGTAATTTGCAATTATTATTTTTCCTAATTTCCATGGGTTGTCTTTTACTCTCTTTTGATAATGTTCTTCAACATATAGAAGATTTTGGATTTTTGTGAAGTCCAATTTCTATCCATTTTATTTGTTGCCTATGCTTTGTTCCTATAAATCCAAGAAATCATTGTGAAATCCAATATCATGAAGCTTTTCCATGTTTTTCTTCTAAGAGTTGTATAGACTTTGTTTTACATTTAGATCTTTCTGGATTCATTGTGGCTAATTTTTTTGCTAGTGTTAGGTAAGGTTCCACTCATTCTGTCTTTGGATATCCAGTTCTTCCTAACATCATTTGGGTAGAGAACACTCCGTCCTTCCCATTGAACGATCTTGGTACACTCAAGGAAAACTATTTGGGCCATATGTGTAAGAATTTCTTCTGGGCTCTGTTCTATCTCTATTAATTTCCTATGTCCTCCTCTATGCCAGTACCACACTGTATTGGTTTACTGGGGCTTTGTAGTAAATGCTGACGTCAGGAAGTGAGAAACTCCAGCCTTCATTCTTTCCTCTTCAAAGAGTAATACGTAACTGAAACGAAGTACAATGT
>NW_022161785.1:2658-11096 GCF_008728515.1 Papio anubis
ATGTTGCTTCGTTCAGTTACGTATTGCTCAATCCCTCCCCACCACCTGCCCATATGATAGGCTCGGTGGGATGTTCCTTCCCGAGTCAAGTGATCTGTTGTTCAGTTCCACCTATGGTGAGAACATCCGCGATTTGGTTTTCTGCTCTTGTGATAGTTTGCTAAGAATGATGGTTTCCAGGTGCATCATGTCCCTACAAAGGACACAAATCATCCCATTTTTCCTTGGCTGCATGAAGTATTCCATGGCGTTGTATATGTGCCACATTTTTCTTAATCCAGTCTGCTCGTGGGGACGTGGGGTTGATTCCAGCTTTATTGTGAATGATGCGCCAATCAACATC
Organism: Papio anubis; assembly: GCF_008728515.1. Lineage (NCBI taxonomy): Eukaryota > Metazoa > Chordata > Mammalia > Primates > Cercopithecidae > Papio > Papio anubis. The sequence continues at coordinate 3,002 of NW_022161785.1, forward strand.
GTGTGCATGTGTCTTTATGGCTTGGCATGATTTACATAATCATTTGGGTGCATATACCCAGTAATTAGGATGGCATATGCGTCGTGTAGATACTTCTAGTTCACAGATCGCGGAGAATATTATACTGTTTTCCATAATGGTTGAACTAGTTTACAATCCACCAACAATTAATAAAAGTGTTCCTATTTCTCCACATCCTGTCCAGCACCTGTTGTTTCCTGACTTTTAATGATTGCGTTTCTAACTTGGTGTGAGATGGAGTATCTCATTGTGGTTTGATTTGCATTTCTCTGATGGCCAGTGATAAGGAGCACATTTTTTCCATGCCATGTGTTGGCTGTATGAATGTATTCTTTTGAAATGTCTGTTCATATCAACTTTGCCCACTTTTGATGGTTTTTCTTGTAAATTTGTTTGGAGTTCTTTGTGATTACTGGATATTAGCCCTTGTCAGATGAGTAGATTGCAAAAATGTTCTGCTTTCTGTGGGTTGCCTGTTCACTCTGATGGTAGTTTCTTTTTGTATTGCAGAAGCTCTTTAGTTTAATTAGATCTATTTGTCAATTTGGCTTTTGCTGCCCGTTGCTTTTGGTGTTTTAGACATGAAGTCCTTGCCCATGCCTATGTCTGAATGGTATTACCTAGGTTTTTCTTCTTGGGTTTTATGGTGATAGGTCCTAACATTTAAGTCTCTAATCCATCTTAATTGGTGCACCTGGGAGTAAGGAAAGGATCAGATTCAGCTTTCTACTTGCATGGCTAGCAAATTTTCCTGCACCACTTATTAAATAGGGAATCCTTTCCCCCACTGTATTTCTCCCAGGTTTGTCAAAGATCAGATGGCTGTAGATGTGTGGTATTATTATTTCTGAGGGCTCTGTTCTGTTCCATTGAATCTATATCTCTGTTTGGTACCAGTACCATGCTGTTTTGGTTACTGTATGCTTGTAGGTATAGTTTGAAGTCAGGTGGCGTGATGCCTCCAGCTTTGTTCTTTTGACTTAGGTTGTCTTGGAGATGTATTTTTTGGACCATATGAACTTTAAACAGTTTTTCCAATTCTGTGAAGAAGCTCATTGGTAGCTTGATGGGGATGGCATTGAATCTATAAATTGCCTTGGGCAATATGGCCATTTTCATGATATTGATTCTTCCTATCCTTAGGCATGTATGTTCTTCCATTTGTTTTTGTGTCCTCTTTTTATTTTCACTGAGCAGTGGTTTGTAGTTCTCCTTGAAGGGTCCTTTACATCCCTTGTAAAGTTGGATTCTAGGTATTTTATCCTCTTTGGAAAACAATTGTAGATAGACGTTCATCCATGTGTTGACTCTCTATTTGTCCGTAACTGGTGTATATAAGAATGCTTGTGATTTTTGCACATTGATTTTATCACAGACTTTGCTGAAGTTTCTTATCAGCTTAAGAAGATTTTGGGCTGAGACAGTGGGGTTTCGTATACAACATGTCATCTGCAAACAGGGACAATTTGACACCTTCTTTTCTTTGAATACCCTTGATTTAACAATATTTGCCTGGTGCCCTATTTGAACTTCCAACACTATGTTGGTAAGAGTGGTGAGGACATCCTGTCTTGTGCCAGTTTCAAGGAAATTTTTCAGTTTTGCCCATTCCAGTATGATATTGGCTGTGGGACATGTAAATAGCTCTTATTATTTTTGAGGATATGTTCCATCAATACCGAATTTATTGAGAGTTTTTAGCATGAAGGGCTGTTGAATTTTTGTGAGCCTTTTCTTCATCTATTGAGATAATCATGTGGTTTTGGTCTTTGGTTCTGTTCATATGCTGGATTACGTTTATTGATTTGCATATGTTAGACAAGCCTTGCATCAGGGATGAAGCCCACTTGATCCTGGTGGATAAACATTTTGATGGGCTGCTGGATCTGGTTTGCCAGTATTGAGGATTTTGCATTGATGTTCGTAGGGATATTGATCTAAAATTCACTTTTCATTATTGTCTCTGCCAGGCTTTGCTCTCAGGATGATGGTGGCCTCATAAAATGGGTTGGGGAGGATCCCTCTTTTTTTTCTATTGATTGGAATAGTTTCAGAAGGAATGGTATTTCTCCTTGTACCTCTGGTAGAATTCAGCTGTGATTCCATCTGGTCCTGGACTTTTTGGTTAGTAGGCTGGCTAATTGTTGCCTCGTTTAGAGCCTGCTATTGGTCCATATTCAGAATTCAGCTTCTTCCTGGGTGTAGTCAGGAGTGTAAGTGTCCGGAAATTATCCATTTCTTCTAGATATTCTAGTTTATTTGCATAGAGGTGTTTATAATATTCTCTGATGGTAGTTTGTATTTCTGTGAGGTCGGTAGTGATATCCCTTTATCATTTTTATTGTGTCTATTTGATTCTTCTCTCTTTTCTTCTTTATTAGTCGCTAGCGGTCTATCAATTTTGTTGATCTTTCAAAAAAACCAAATGCCTGGATTCATTGAATTTTTTTTTTGGAGGGTTTGTGTCTCTATCTCCTTCAGTTCTGCTCCTGATCTTAGTTATTTCTTGCCTTCTGCTGGCTTTTGAATGTGTTGCTCTTGTTCCTCTAGCTCTTTGATGCGATGTTAAAGTGTCTATTTTAGATCTTTCAGCTTTCTCTTACTTGTGGGCATTTAGTGCTATAGGCTTCCTGTACATACTGCTTTAAATGTCCCAGAGATTCTGGTATGTTATTATCTTTGTTCTCATTGGTTTCAAAGAACATCTTTATTTCTTCCTTTCATTCAGTTGAGTGGTTTGATTGAGTTTCTAGGTCCTGAGTTCTAGTTTGATTGCACTGTGGTCTGAGAGACAGTTTGTTACCATTTCTGTTTTTTGTACATTTTGCTTTAGAGGGAGTGCTTTACTTCGAATGTGGTCCAATTTTGGAATAGGGTGTGATGTGGTGCTGAAGAGTGTATATTCTGTTGATTTGAAGTTGGAGAGTTCTACTTGATGTCTATTAGGCCTTAGCACTTACTTGAGATGAGTTCAATTCCTGGATATTGTTGTTAACTTTCTGTCTCATTGATCTGTCTAATGTTGACAGTGGGGTGTTAAGTCTCCTACATTATTGTTGTGGGAGTCTAAGTCTCTTTGTAAGTTTCTAGGACTTGCTTTTATGAATCTGATTGCTCCTGTATGGGGTGTATATATTTAGGATAGTTAGCTCTTCCTGTTAGTTAGTCCCTTGCCATTATGTAATGGCCTTCTTTGTCTCTTTTGATCTTTGATGGTTGAAAGTCTGTTTTTATCAGAACTAGTATTTACCAATCCCTGCTTTTTTGTTCTCCATTTGCTTGGTAGATCTTCCTCCCATCCCTTTGTTTTGAGCCTATGTAGCCATGTCTCTGCATGTGAGATGGGTCTCCTGAATACAACAGCTGATGGGTCTTGACTCTTTTCAGTTTGCCAGTCTGTGTCTTTTAATTGGAGCGTTAGTCCATTTACATTTGAGTTAAAAGATTGTTATGTGTGAACTTCATCCTGCCATTATGATGATGTGCTAGTTATTTTGCTCGTTAGTTGATGCAGTTTCTTCCTAGCCTCGATGGTCTTTACATTTTGGCATGTTTTGCAATGGCTGGTACGATTATTTCCTTTCCATGTTTAGTGCTTCCTTCAGGGTCTCTTGCAAAGGCAATTTCCATTGGTGAGAAAATCTCTGTAAAAGCATTTGCTTATCTGTAAAGAGTTTGTTTCTCCTTCACTTATAAGAACGGATTTGGCTGGATAGGGAATTCTGGGTTGAAATTCTTTTCTTTAAGAATGTTGAATATTGGCCCCCACTCTCTTTCTGGCTTGTAGAGTTTCTGCCGAGATCTGCTGTTAGTCTGATAGGCTTCCTTTGTGGGTAACCCGACCTTTCTCTCTGGCTGCCCTTAAGATTTTTTCCTTCTTTTCAACTTTGGTGAGATCTGTAGCAGTTACGTGTCTTGGAGTTTGCTCTTCTCAAGGATTATCATTGTGGTGTTCTCTGTATTTTCTAATAAGATTTGAATGTTGGCCTGCCCTACTAGGTTGGGTAAGTTCTCCTGGATGATATCCTGAAGAGTGTTTCCAACTTGGTTCATTTTCCCCCCTCACTTTCAGGCACCCCAATCAAAATATAGATTTGGTCTTTTACAATCGCATACTTCTTGCAGGCTTTTGTTCATTTCTTTTTCTTCTTTTCTTTAGATTTCTCTTCTTGCTTCATTTCATTCATTTGATCCTCAATCACTGATACTCTTTCTTCCAGTTGATCCCGAATTAGGTTACTGAAGCTTGTGCATTTTGTCGCATTATTTCTCATGTCATGGTTTTCATCTCATCCAGTTTAGTTTATGGGCGTTCTCTGCATTAATTATTGTAGTTATCAATTCTTCACTCTTTTTTTCAAGATTTTTACTAGTTTCTTTAAGCTAGATGCGTGAATTCCTCCTTTAGCTCTGAGAAGTTTGATGGACTGAAGCCGCCTTCTCTCTCATCTTGTCAAAGTCATTCTCTGTCCAGCTTTGATCTGTTGTTGCTTGCTGGCGATGAGCTGCGTTCCTTTGCAGAGATGTTCTCTTATTTTTTGAATTTCAGCTTTTCTGCCCTATTTTTCCCCATCTTTGTGGTTTTATCTGCCTCTGGTCTTTGATGATGGTGACATGCAGTGGGGTTTTAGTCAATGGAGTGTCCTTCCTGTTTGTAGTTTTCCTTCAACAGTCAGGACCCTCAGCTGTAGGTCTGTTGGAGATTTCTTGAGGTCCACTCCAGACCGTGTTTGCCTGGGTATCAGCAACAGAGGCTGTAGAAGATAGAATATTGCTGAACAGCGAGTGTATCTGTCTGATTCTTGCTTTGGAAGCTTCCTCTCAGGGGTGTACTCCACCGTGTGAGGTGTGGGGTGTAGGCCTGCCCCTAGTGGGGGATGTCTCCCAGTTAGGCTACTCAGGGGTTAGGGACCCACTTGAGCAGGCAGTCTGTCTTCTCAGATCTCAACGTCCATGTTGGGAGATCCACTGCTCTCTTCAAAGCTGTCAGACAGAGTCGTTTGCGTCTGCAGAGGTTTCAGCTGCTTCTTTTTGTCGTTGTTGTTGTTGTTGTTCATCTGTCCCTGTCCCCAGAGGTGGAGTCTACAGAGACCGGCAGGACTCCTTGAGCTGCAGTGAGCTCCACCCAGTTCGAGGTTCCTAGCGGCTTTGTTTACCTACTTAAGCCTCAGCAATGGCGGGCGACCCTCCCCCAGCCTGGCTGCTGCCTTGCCGGTAGATCGCAGACTGCTGTGCTAGCAATGAGGGAGGCACTGTGGGTGTGGGACCCTCCCGGCCAGGTGTGGGATATAATCTGCTGGTGTTCCCGTTTGCTAAGATCCTTGGTGAAGCGCAGTAATGGGGTGGGAGTTACCCGATTTTCCAGGTGTTGTGTGTCTAAGTTCCCCTGGCTAGGAAAAGGGATTCCCTTCCCCCTTGCGCTTCCCAGGTGAGGCGATGCCTCGCCCTGCTTCAGCTCTGGCTGGACGGGCTGCAGCAGCTGACCAGCACCGATTGTTCTGCACTCCCTAGTGAGATGAACCCAGTACCTCAGTTGAAAATGCAGAAATCACCTGTCTTCTGTGTCGCTCGCACTGGGAGTTTGAGACTGGAGCTGTTCCTATTTGGCCATCTTGCTCTGCCCCCCTAAATTGTTTTTCTTAATTTCCCTTCAGATTGTTCATGGTTAGTGTCTTGAAATACGACTGATATTTGAACGTTGATATTGTATTGTGCAACATTACTGAATTCATTTATTAATTCTAATAGGTTTTTTCCATCTTTAGGATTTTCTACATATAAGTTCAAGTTATCTGCAAACAGAAATAATTTTACTCCTTTCTTCCCATTTGAATGTCTTTTTAAAAATCTTGCCTAATTTTTCTGACAAGACCTTTCAATACTGCATTGAATAGAATTGTCAAAAGCAGCATCCTTGTCTTTTTCCTGCTCATACAGGAAAAGCTATCAGTCTTTCTCCACAGAGTATGATGTTAGCATTGGGTTTTTCCCATATTACCTTTATGTTGAGGTGGTTTCCTTCCATTCTTAGTTAGAATGCTTTTATTATGAAAAAATACTGAATTTCATCAAATGCTTTTACTGATTCAATCTTATTACTGATTATAGTTCTATTCATATTTTTGCATTTTTCTAGGAATTTATCTATTTCATCTAGGTTATCCAATTTATTGGCATACAATTATTTACAGTTCTTTCATAATCATTATTTCATTAGAATTGGTAGTAATCACTTCATTTTTTTTTCCTTTTTCTTTATTATTTTATTTTATTTTATTTTTTTAAGAGAGAGAGACAGGCTCTCACTTTGTAGGCCAGCCCAGGCTGAAATACAGTGGCGTGATTATGGCTTACTGCAGCCTCAACCTCCTGGGCTCAAGCAATTCTCCTTCTTCAGCCTCCCAAGATACTAGGACTACAGATGCATGCCACCATGCCCAGCTAATTGGTTTTTAAATTTTTTTGTAGATGGAGGGTCTCCCCAGGTTACCTATGCTGGTCCAAACACCTGGCCTCAAGAGATCCTCCCATTGTGACCTTCGAAAATGCTAGTATTAAAAGATGACCCACCATGCTCGGACTCCATTTTCATTTCTGATTTTCGTAATTTTAATCTTCTCTCTTTTTTTCTTAGTCAGTCTAGTTAATGGTCAACAATTTTGTTGATTTTACTTTGAAGAATCATCTTTGGCTTCATTAATTTCCTCTATTCTTCTTCCATTCTCCATTTTAATTTTATGCACTCTAATCCGTATTGTGTCCTTCAATCACTGTGCTCGGGTTTATTTTGTTCTTCTTTCATATCCTGAAGTATGAGAGAGCTTGCTTCACACCATTCTTTTAAAGGTTTCATGCAGTCAATGAAACAAGATGCCACACACAGAGACCAATGTCAGCTGCTATATTACTACCATCATCATTAGCCTTGAGGTCAAATAGTCCTAGAATCAAATCTCAGATCCACCTTTTACTAGCCATATGACACCAGGAGAGATTTTACACTACTTTAAGCTTGTGCCTTTTCATTGGCAAAATGGAAATAATGTCTACCTGACAGGGTTACTGTGTGAATTAAATGAGGTACAGGTAAAGTATTTAGCACAGGACCTGGCACATAGGACGTGCCCCTCAACAGTAACTATTTCCATATATATATATATATATATAGAAAAAGAGGTACCATATAAAACGCTAGGACATGGTTACTGACTACATGTGGGAGAGAAAGGAAAAAAGCTAAGTGCAAAGAATCAAGACTGGTATGTTACTTTTTACCAACTGAGATGCATCCAGGTTGGGATTGGACATATGAAATAATTTATCATGGAAGACACCTGTGAGGGAATGTGGGGCAGGCATGAAGGTAGTATGGGAGAACCCACAGACCACTATGCAAAGCTGACTCCTGTGAAAAAGAAAGAGAAAGAAGTTTTAGGTATCAATGCAGTTCTAAGAGAGTTTTTGCAAGGCTGATGGGGAGTCCTTCTACCAGTCACCCATTAAAGTTAAAGAGAGCCTGAGAGAACTAGGCTTGCTTTCACACGCTTGCTGGGAGCCTGTGGGAAGGAAGCTTTCTGTGCAAAGGAGGTTGTGAACTTGAAATGCACTGACCTGGGCCTTCTGTCAATCAGGTCCCTGCCATGGAGACCTGGCAGGGTCTCATTGATGGCTGCCACAACAGAGACACTGAGAAAAAGATGTAACCATGAAAATGTGGAAAGGTCTAAAGTTCTAATGACATAGAAAATAGCAATCAGTCTAAAATTCTCTTTTTTTTTGTATCTCTGCCAGGCTTTGGTATCAGGATGATGTTGGCCTCAGAAAATGAGTTAGGTAGGATTCCCTCTTTTTCTATTGATTGGAATAGTTTCAGAAGGAATGGTACCAGCTCCTCCTTGTACCTCTGGTAGAATTCAGCTGTGAATCCATCTGGTCCTGGACTTTTTTTGGTTGGTAGGCTATTAATTATTGCCTCAATTTCAGAGACTGCTATTTGTCTATTCAGGAATTCAGCTTCTTCCTGGTGTAGTCTTGGGAGAGTGTAAGTGTCCAGGAAATTATCCATTTCTTCTAT
>NW_022161786.1:0-11088 GCF_008728515.1 Papio anubis
TTCTGTGTTAGTTTTCTGTTTCTGCATTAGTTAGGATAATGGCCTCTAGCTCCATTCACATTCATGCAAAGGACATGATCTTGTTCTTTTTTATGGATACATAGTATTCCATGGTGTATATGTACCATATTTTCTTTCTCCAGTCTACTATCCATGGTCATTTAGGTTAATTCCATGTCTTTGCTATTGTGAATAGTGCTATAATGAACATACGTATGCATGTGTCTTTATGATAAAACAATTTATATTCCTTTGGATATATACCCAGTATTGAGATTAGTGGGTTGAATGGTAGTCCTGCTTTTAGCTCCATATTGTTTTCCACAAAACAATTTCCACAACAACTAAAAAAAATTAGTTCCACAAAGGTTGAACTAATTTATACTCTCGCCAACAGTGTATAAGAATTCTTTTTTTCTCTGCAACCTCACCAGCATCTGTTATATTTTGACTTTTCAATAATAGCCATTCTGACTGGTGTGAGATGGTATCTCATTGTGGTTTTGATTTGCATTTCTCTAATGATCAGTGATGTTGAGTTTTTTCATATGCTTATTGGCCACACATATGTCATCTTTTGAAAAGTGTCTGTTCATGTCCTTTGCCCACTTTTTAATGTAAGAGTTTAGTTCTTTTCTTGTAAATCTCTTTAAGCTCCTTATAGGTGCTGGATATTAGACCTTTGTCAGATGCATAGTTTACTTGCAGCATATTTTAAAAGATAAATGAGATAACGCAAAACCCTTAGCACAGTGCCTAATAAAAAGTAGCTTGTGAAATGGTAATTTTAAAATGACAAGGTTTTGTTTGCAAGATTTCAAGTGGGCAGAAACCAAAGACCTTCTAAATAGACTTACTAAGTAGACAGAAAGCTCAGGGGAAATGATACAAATAAAGACAGAAGCTCTCCCATCTCTTGCAAAACACACGTGAGGGCTTTTATACTTAGGGCAACATAACTATTCAGACTTTTTGTCTGGCTGTGTTTCTTATTAGACTTTCTTATGTTACTGTATGCTTATTACTTACGAATGTAATATCATTTGGGTCAAAAGCCACACCTCTAGGGTGTCCATTATTTCACAGTACTTATCACATTGTACTGCAGAATCTTTCTCTCAATTACCCTCACTAAACATCCTAAGATAGAGAAGATGTCCATTTGTGTTTATATCTACAGTATGTGTTACAGTCTTTGACACATACTAGATATATACTACAAATTTGTTGAATGAAGAATGAGTAATGTTCAAAGAAATGTTTGGTCTGGACTGTCTTCTGATCTGACTGGGGAGTCCACTAGAAAGCCATGTTTTTGAGAAATTAGTAATGATAGCTTTTCTTTTTCATTTTAGGAGGTTTCATCCTCTCAGGATTAAACTCCTCCCAAATTAAGAATAATGATTTAAACCCATGATAAGAACTTAATGTAAGTCACCTTTGTCTACCCTAGAAATAAATACTTTTAAATTCAGAAATCAACGAGGCATTTTTTCATGCACTGATGAATGCCATGATAGTAAATTAAATAGCAAAAATAGCTGCCTTCGTGGATCTATCATTTTAGAAACAAAAGAAAAGACATTGTATTCTTAGAACCAGCTCATCTTTCTTTCTGCCTCATTCCCTACCTCTCCCTCTGTCTTTATAGTAGTTGAAAATGCCAAAATGTAGGATTACATTTTGTCCTTTAGACATTCTCAATATTTGAAATTTTTATGCAACAAACAAGTGAAGAAATGATCATTAAAAGAAGAGATAAAATATTGAGTAAGCTTTGTTTAAATTTCCACAAAGCCTCAGGTTTCATTGCAATATAAAAGCCACTGATGTAATGCTTGTTTGATTTGCTTAGCAGGAGCACAATGCGAAAATTCCTTGAGCAGGGAAAACAGCTGGTTTGCCAAATCTGCACATTTGGCTGTACAACTGGCTCTATTGGTAGCTTCAGGCTAGCAATATTTTTTACTGACAATTTACATGCTGCTCCAGCCCAAAGGTATCTGAAATGAAGTCTTTGCATAAACACAGTTAGAAAAGAACTTGGCTCCCAACCCTGGTCAGAACTCTGCTTTAAAAAAGAAATTCACACTGATCCATGGTGATGTAATAAGGTTGAGCCTTTTCAGCAGAGATTTGCTATGCAAGGCCCATTGTTTTATGTGGCATTATGTAAAATATAATGTCAATAATCCATATTGTCTGTCTTAGTACCATTATTCACATAACAGTATCATGCCTACCTTAGCCGCTTTGTAATCCGGGAACCCCACACGCACACTAAAACTGAGATAACTGTGGAGGAACACGGTTGCATACAAATTGTGTTGTTCTGGCAGGCAGTTACTCCTCTGCTCCTCTCAGACAAAGCATTTTAATTCCTTGGGATTTTTTTTTTTTTTTTTTTTTTAAGAATAAATACCATCATTTTCTAGGATCTCCAAATTTCCAGCTGCTTATAAGGCTGATTTCATCAAACTCATTAAAATTTCTTTGTGGCTAATCACTTTAGGGCTTAGTTAACTTCTGGAGAATACATGACTATAATTGTAATTTTATCTGATTTTACTCTAACATGGAATTAAATAAGCATATTTAAAACCAAATATAAGAATGGCATATCCGGTCTTAGGGCTTGCATTCCATTTTGTTGAACAATTGATTATCCCTATTATCCTTAGGTCCCAGGGTACAATGTGTAAATACATCACTTTATAAAGTGAGCTAGAAAAATAATTGAATTATATAGAAATTCTCTAGGGTGGTAACAATCTATTATACCATTAAAATTCAGAGATTGTTAAAGCAATCTGAATTATTGCAACTATCTTTAAATTGGGAGAATAGCAAATTGCATTGTGGGAGGTTCTGATACAAAAGATTTTATCATTTATAAAAACTTGGAACAATCACAGACCTAAAGAAAAATACAAGTACAGTAACAGAACTTTCTCATGAACCATTTGAGGGTAAATTGCCAACCCAATGCCATATTACCACCTAGTAGCCTATAAACAAAGGCATTCCCTACATCACCTCAGCATACTTATCAGAGTCAGGAAATTAGAACTGAAAAATTACTGCCATCTAATCCTCAGATCTCATTCAAGTTTCATCAGTTGTCTCAATATTGCCCTTTATAGCCAAAGGATCCAATTCGGAATCACAAGCTGCATTTAGCAGTGATGTGTCTTTAATATCGTTGAGTTTGGAGCAGTCTCTTTGTCTTTCCTTGAATTAATAACCTTGACACTTTAGAAGATCACAGCCTGGTTATTTTTAACATCATCATTCAATCTGAGTTCATGTGATGGTGCCTCACGGTTAGATTTAGATGATGTGTCTTTAGAAAGAACATCACTGAAGTGATGCTGTGTTCTTCTCATTGCATTCTGACATACCACGTGATTTCCATTAGTTTATCTCTATTTGTTCATTTTGGCCACTTGACTTAGTTGGTGTCTTCCAATTTTTCCCAATGTAAAGTTACTTTTTCCCCCGATAATTAGTATTTATTTTATTGGGAGATACTTAAAATTGTATGAATAGCTCATTCTTCATAAAACTTTCAATGAATTCCTTTATTTATATTTGTATGGACTCATGTTTCCTGTTTTATCCAATTGTTTACAATCTGTTGCTATGCTCACTTATTTTCATGCTATATGGTCTCAGATTTGGCCAATGAGAATTCCTTTTATCTGGCTTCTTTAACCTCTTGACCATTTTTTTTCTTAGTGCTTTCATATTTTCTGGCATAATGAGATGTTTTAGGATCACTTTGCACTTTCCCTTTCTCAGCCACGGATTTACCTCCTTCTTCATGGAGCTCCAGAATGATATTTAGAAGCCAAGATCTGTGTGCTAAATGTGCTTATTGGTATTGGAGTGTCACCATTCACAGGCTCTTGAGTGAAAACAGCTGTGCAATACATGTATGCATACACAAAATACATTCATTCATGTTTTTATCTACACTTATTTGCATCCCTGTCACATATACATTGAAAACCATAAGTTCACATTAATACCTGTAATTTCAATCCAACATCCTAGAATTCTATCTAGTTTTTCCCCTTACCATATTTGTATATCCATGTCTCTCATGGTGAGAAAACTGTATCCCATTATTTTTAATTGATATGCTTATTTGATCAATCCCTCTGCATCTAATATCCTGCCTTTGCTGTTACCTTCTCTCCAATATGAATGCCCTCCACGCCCTACTCTGACATCATGATTGGTGTCCCTGTATGTGAACACGGTCATCACCCTAGTTGGCCCTACTGTCTCCATCAGACCACCCTTCTGCACCGATGGCCTTCTAAACCCAGCCAGGCTTCAACATTCCCTGCAGAATTTCCTGCTACAGAGACATCCTGGGGCACCCTTCACTAGAAAAGTGTGGCTCCCTCCCATTATTGCTACAGATGTTTGCTTTGTTCTATTCTACATAAGGATTAAGATTAAATTGATATACAGGAAAGGAAGGACAAGGGAAGGGGAGGGAAAGGGAGAAGAATGAAGAAGAGCTGAGACATCCTTTCAAGATCCAATTTATCCAAATATATTATTATATATTGGCAATATACAACAGAATGTCATAATGCATTCACATTTAAACTTAATCATGTATAACATTTCTATAACCTTGGATGTTCCCATATGTCCCTAAAAAAGATCAAATATGTGTTTTTCTTGAACTTGTAACATGAATGAGTATTAACTTACTCACGTTGCTTTTATTCTGCCAGCTCAGTGTCAAGATTTCATTTAGATGGCAGACATCAATGTGCATTTTAACACTAAACCATGAAAATATATACTCACTAGAGTAAGTCTAAGCCATCATTTGGAGACATTTTAATTCCCATAGTTCATGTTGATATCTATCTCACAAATATCAGGAAACAAGTCTTCATTTTTGCAACACTGGTTTGTTGTCATATGTAAAAAAATAATAATTCAGAGCAAACAGATACTGCCATAATATAAAGTAATATGATTTATTTTCAATGGACACTAGCATGTTATAAAGCAATTTGTCACATCAAACAAAGCCATAATGTTTCAGAATGAGTCATTTAGTATATTATATTACGGCAATTTGCTTATTAGAGCTTTGAAACTATTATGAAATTTTCTCAGCCAGCACTTTTTTTTTTTGCAAGAATCCTTGTTTTTTTTGTTGTTGTTGTTCTCTTTTTTTTATTTTGCATTTCCAGTGAAGTGAATCTATTTCAATATTTAATCACTGTCAGAGTTTAGCAGGTATAAAAGATTTATGGTTTATCTCATTATTAATATATTTACATAGTGCTTTTTTCTTTTTTAGTGCCTAGACTGAATAATTAATAATGATAATAATAATAATAAAATAGGTAAGAAAAGGAGAGGTGTCATTTTCTGTTTAATTCTCCTAAATTGTTGAATGAGATTTTTGGATGAAACATACATAGATTTTAGAATAAAATTAGATTTGAATGTGATTAGTGCCAACTTCCTGCTGTCTAAAAAAGAGTTTATTTTATCAATTGTAACTGTTTCTTATGAAGTTCTTGATTTGTGATTTCATTTTATTGTGTTTGGAGACCCTATCTAAATATGTCATTAGGAGACAAAAGCTCAAATCCCTTGGCCTTCTTACTACAGTAATGTTTCATTTTAATTTAAATTCAACTCATAAAAGATCTCTGTCCTTTTATAAACAAGGTGAAAAGATAAGTTCAATTCAGCCTACTGAAAAAGTATACATAGAATTAAAATACTGGCGAAGTATTTTAATCTTCCTCTCAACATATTTGGCAAGTTTTTTGGTTTTGTTTTGTTATATTTTGCTTTGTTTTGTTTTGAGATGGAGTCGCGCAGGCTGGAGTGCAGTGGCATGATCTCAGTTCACTGCAACCTCCGCCTCCTTGGTTCAAGCTGATTCTCCTGCCTCAGCCTCCCTAGTAGCAGGAATACAGGCACGTGACACCGTGCCCAGCTAATTTTTGTATTTTTTAGTAGATACTGGGTTTGGCCATTTTGGCCAGGCTGGTATTGAACACCTGACCTCAAGTGATCCTCCCGCCTCAGCCTCCCAAAGTGCTGGGATTGCAGGCATGAGCCACCATGCCTGGCCATGTCCGGTAAGTTTAAAAAAAAAAAAAGTCACTGAGATCATTCACTTACCTCTGGCCCTCTGCTGTCCCCATCACAGTTACTTGGACTACTTGGGTTACTTTTTGATTCATAAGCAATATCTCATCACAGTCCGGAATTGACCAGCTATTACTGATGAAGAAATAAAACCACATTTAACAAACCTCTGTCTTTCTCAACAACCATTGAAACAGCAGTCTCCAAATCTACATACATATCCCCTGTATACTTCCTTGCTATTGTTCCATTTTGAAGGGTTGTCATTTTACAACTAAAAACTAAAAGACTTTTTTTTTCTCTCATTCTTTGCCCCCCAAATCTTCTAAACTTGTGTAAAACATTTTAGCCGTACCACAGGCTTCATTTGATATTTGTATTGTGGCTGGTACTGGTGCACAAGAAATGAAATACTATCTGAGAAAGTGCTTTGTAGAACAATAGGACTTTGCTACTCTTTAGAAATGGGTGAGAATTTGAGGTGAGTGAGATTGTGGTGTTCATGCAGTTGGTAGACTCAAATCATGCTGGCTCCCTGCTGAGGAATTCTGGGTCCTGATTCACCTAGGTTGCCTAGCTACTTTCCCTCTTCTCACTTCAGTGCTCTCTCAGGACCTGAGGAGAAACTGAACCTTGTTTCCAATCTTTCTTGTCTCTTCCACCAATCACTTGTTTAAATTCACCAGTACTGTGACCTATTTTCTCGGGACCTTCTTTCCTAAAGCTACAGTAGAGTATTCCCTGATGTTGTATTAAAGAATGCTAATGTGTGAATGGATGCAACTGTATTAATGGGGTCAGATGCAAAGAGACATTACCTTAAATGACATAGAGGACCCTAATAGTGGCCATTTCAGGCCAGGTAGACTAACACTTGGAAGACAACATACTTCTGAAAGACTCAACTTTGCTACCAATAAATAAAAGTCAGTCCAAATAGAAAAGACCTTTCCTGATCAACAGATCAACAGAACACAGTGTTCTTGATCAACAGAACACAGTTGTGTCCCCAGCTAAGTCAGGAGAGCCAGGATGCTTGGGTTCAACTTCTGACTTTGAAAAAATTATTTCACCCATTTGTGCCTCAACCTCCTTATCTGAAAAATGGAGAATCAACAAATTAGAAGTGTAAGGGCAATGTTAGAAGCTATTATTTTTAGTGGCAGAATATTTGTTTAAAAAAAGGGTGGGGGGAGAGGATTAGGACAAGACCCGATACACAAATTCTGGCCATCTACGACAATTGGTGAGGTGTTGGCAAGGTTGATTTTCTCCTCAGCGCCCTAGATTTTTTCATATGTAAAACTAGAACTATCATGATACCCACTTCATAGGGTTACTAGAAGATTAAGGAAATACTTATAAGAATACTTTATCATCATCTGCCCCATAGTAAGAGCATGACAGACATTAGCTCTCGTAATAGAAATACCTGAATTCAAATAGCATTATTGTACTTTATTAATCAAGGTACCCAAATCTATATAAGGTAGAGAATAACAATAAATAGTTCTACTTAATACATTACATTATTTATTTTAGTCCCTGCTTTTTATTTGCTTTTTGAAAAAAGTGAAAATAAATCAAGTAAATAACTCTCTTTTTAATATAAAAGGCATTACACCAAGAGTAATATGGGTAAGGAAAAAAAAAAACAGGTGAATTCATTCAAAATGCATTAACTTCAGAATTCGTTCTGAAAAGGGCTAATTGTAAAAGTCTCTTTTTACATGTGTTGTGTTCACAGGTGGTAAACACTGCGCTAATAAAAAAGGACCCCATGTGAAGCACCGTGGATGCTCTGCCAGAACGAGTTTGTGTGGCCGTACTAACAGCTGAAGCATTAAGTTCTTATATCGGGTTAGAAAGCAACATTTCTCCCAGTTAATGAGCCAAAGAATATTTCTGCTTCCTGAAAGTAAATTATGACCCACAAATTAGGAATTTCAAGGAAATATTTGCCATTGACATGAACAAAACGTTTATTTTATTTTTATTTTAAATTCATTTTAGTGGTAGACTGGAACACGAAAGGCAGACATTCGTGATTTGAAGGCTTCCGTTGGCAGCATATACATTACATGTGCTACTGGACTCAGGACAATAAACACAATTTCCTGTTGCTGCTGCTGCTACTCTACTACAACTATTCATATTTCTTCCACCTAGTATTGATTAATTTTTTCTGATGGACTAGCGAGGCACTTTACATGTATTAACACATTTGATTACCACAACAACCCTATCATGGAGACTCCATTATTAATCCCATTTTAAAGATGAAAAGACTAAGGGATCAATACGTTGAATACCTTTTCCAAAGGCCTCCAGAAGAAAACATCAGATAGTTTGACTCAAGAGTATTCTTATGCTGTACCACATCTCTATATTAAACTTGAGGCATTCTGAAAAAAAATTGAATATCGTTCTTATTCAATTTTTCCTCTCTTATTCCTTCTAACTGGACAAGAACCTATACCTTCAAGTGTTGTACGTGTGTATGTGTGTGTGTAAAAATTTATGGCTTGAGACAATGATGTCTATTTTCTATTTAATGGTATGTGAAATCAGCTGGCTGTCTTGGTCTAGTAGCTGAGACACAGGTGCTCAAATCACAAAATAAATAGCGGCAAAGATTGAATGGGCATTTACGGTAGTGGCACTGGGAAGAGAGAAAGGTGGAGACACTGTAAATCAAATGCCTTCACCTTAGCAGAGGTCTCTGTTGTCTGGCATCATGGGTTCATGGAATAAGTCTGTTTGTGCTTGCTGGAAGGTTGTCTCTATTTTTCTTAAGGAATGACTTGATAGTTGTACAAAATGTGCAAAAATTTGTCCTCCTCTCAAAAACAAAAAGAATGGCAGGATAGAGATGGAGGATGAAATAGTATATCTTAGAAACTATTAGTACCTAATTAGTCCTGAACAAAGATATTTGTGAGGTCCAAACCCACTTGTGCCCTGTTTTTCTACACCCTCATGGTAATTAGCATGACTTCCACAAATTAAAGAAAAAGACACCCAGTTGACAAGGGGACTGAAAGTGGTGAAGACATACTGGCAGGCTATAGCATTTCAAACCAGGGGTTAATTCTGAAACTCTCTCACCATCAATGTAAAATTTTTCATCTATAAATTCCCACATACAAAGAAAGGGAAAGGGAAAGGAAACAGCCTTTTTAGCCAGGGCAATTTATTAGCATTGCTCAAGTCTGTGCAAGAATGTAAACTAGGACCTTTGTGAAATGTCTTGTAATATATTCAAATCAGTTCTTCCAAATCCTCATGTTCTTTTTGAGCTGATTTAGCTGCACATTGGTCCTGGGAAAACCCAGGAAGAGAGTTTGTGAACTGCATACATCTGTAATCCAAATGATAGCAATTTACTGTGAAATGTTTGACAAATATTGGCAGGCTGATTATTTACCAAAGCTATTCCTGCTTTTGGATAAAAAGGGGACAATTTATTAATTAAATTGGGAGATAAAGGCTTCATTACACTGCTATTATTAAAATCTGAGAAACCACCTGTTTCGTGCATCTTAATCTCATCCAAGGTTCTCGTTAAGAGTAAAAAAAAAAAAAAAATTACGATCAAACTGCCACAAAGGGGAAATGAATCGTTCTGTATGTGCTCTGTAAATCATGAATTTTGTTAATTCATGATAGCGATTTACATATATACACACAAAAGTTTCTTAGTTAGAAAACTCTGTATGTAATTTCCAAAAGCCACCATTGCCTCTATTTTCAATCCATTCTGACTAAATGGTATTATAATAGTTAGTACCTGTTAAGCACATAGGACATGCCATGAAAAAGCTTGATAGAAATTAATAGATTTAATCCTCCAAACAGCTCCATTTAAAGAGTAATATTATTACCTCCAACTTTACAAAGGATAAGACTGAGGTACCGAGTAGTTAAGAAACTGGTCCAATGTCACACAGAAGTAATTATCAGAAGGGAGGTTGGGACTCCAAGCCTTCATTCTGAAACTCAGCAAAATGGGTTAGGCTCTCAACAAATATTTAAAATGAGCTCAACTACTATTTTCTAAATGTGGAATGACAATCATGAAATTCATTACTTTGGACTCCATGTAGACCTCCTCTGTCAACATCATAATTGTTTTTTTAAAAAAATTCATATAACTATATTTTCATCAGGTTATTGCTTATGCAATGACTTCTCAAAGGCATAGCAAAAAAAAAAAAAAAAAAGCTGAATTTTATAAGAATGTTTAAGTTTCACAAATGTGTAGGAATAGCAGAGGGTGATATTTAGACAGCCAGTCTCACTCCTTTTTTTCCTAAATAGCCACTTCTTAAGAAGATGTTTGTCTCCTTTAAGCTAACAACTAGAATGATTCAAGAAAAATGCTAGTGAAGCACTATCAGGAATATCTTAATGATAGCATATCATATTAGGAAGATAATTCAGAATTTAGCCACCCTCATTGTCCATCATGGCCCATTTAATCCCTAATATCTTTGACAGAACTATTTAGCCAATGCCAACACTTCCTCATAGTATGGCCCATTCCTTCTTTGAACAGTTTTAATTATTTTAAGATATGTTTTACATGAAACCAAATACTGCTTTATTCATATCCCATATATTCTTCTCTTTCTTGAGTGTGTGTGGGACTGCTGACCACTAACCCAAAGAATTTAGCAAAGGTGATGAGATGTTTCTTCTGTGGCTATGTTATATAGGATTGCAAAGTCTTGTCTAGCTGAGAGACAGGGTCCCTTACTGGCATTGAGGAAGCAAGCTGCCGTGCTGTGCGATGCCCTGTAGAGGAGACAGCATGGTGGCCTTTAGCCAACAGCCCACAAGAGACTAAGGTCCTTTGTCCAACAGGCTGCAAGGAACTGAATTTTGTCAACAAACGCATGAGCTTGGAAGCAGATCCTTCCCCGTCGAAATCTGAGATAATATGGG
>NW_022161787.1:0-11085 GCF_008728515.1 Papio anubis
TTTTCTTGGGACTTTCACTGTGCAGGGCTTCCATGGGGATGTTGGGGTTCAATGGTTCACCAGGTACCCACCACGATCTCACAGGCTGGAGGGACTCTTGAAGACCAAGACAGTTAAGGGAAGTGGGAGTCCTTCACCCGCCCCAGAACTGGAAGGGTACCCACTGGCTCTGGTTATGTTGTCTTGAAGCAATGGCTGTGGAGCTCTCCGAGGGCTCTGGGAGACGGGCTCTGCCTGGTGGCTCTCCTCTGCTGAGGTGAAGGCAGACGCCGGCCGGGGCTCCCCCGGGATACCTGCCTGCAGGCTTGGCACTGGCCGCCGGGGGCCGGGCTGGCACCACACGGCCTCCCTGGGTGACTGGGGCTTCTCCCAGCATGAGGGCTGGGCTCTAGGGGAGGTTCACCGCTGTTCAGGATCTGGTCCTCAGCTTAAAATCCCCTCAGACTGCACTGTGTGGGGCAGGGCTCCCAGAAGAAAGCAGGCATCCCCGCTTCCCCAGGCAGGACGTCTGCGCCACTCTCCGCCGGCACGTTCCAAGAATCACGGTGTCCTTGTTCTTCTTCACAGGCTGCTCCCTCTGCCTGGGGTCCCCTCCCTCCCTTCCCACCACGGCCTGTCTTTCCCCCCATTTCCACTCCCTGGATAACCCCCTCTCCTTTTTCAGAGTTCAGCCTAAATAATGATCATTTCTGTAGGTTGGGTCCATCCTCATGGCACGCTGAGACCCACATGTCTCCTGCATGACTTTCCCATGACGGCGACTGAACTCTGCTCTTGGTGCTCCAGGCTGAGTGGCTGGAAGCCGTGCAGGTCCAGGCCTGGGCCCTGTCTCAGCTGTGCACTCGGCCGTGCCACTCAGACAGTTCCTGGCACACAGCAGGTGCTCAGCACAGGCTTGTCTGCTGGAAAACAATGAACGTACAACCACACAAGTGAGTAGGGGCTAATCGAGTCACACTGGAGGTTCGTCTACAAGCCAGAGACCATCACTAAGCTTACAACTGACAAAAGAAATTGCAACCAAGGCCGGGCGAGGTGGCTCATGCCTGTAATCCCAGCCCTTCGGGAGGCCAAGGCGGGAGGATCACCTGAGGTCAGGAGTTCGAGACCAGCCCCTCCATAATACGTAGAGACTTTCTATCTTTGCTAAAATATAAAACCTTTAAAATATTAGCCTGGCGGTGGTGGTGCCTCAGTCCCAGCTACTCCGAGGCTGGCAGGAGAATCACTTGAACCCGGGAGGCTGAGCTTGCGGTGCAAGCTGAGATCGTGGTCACTCTCACTCCAGCCTGGGCGCATAGAGCTTAGACTGTGTCTAAAACAAAACAAACAAAACACTGCAACCAAAATGAAAGATTTTTTCTTTTTGAGATGGAGTCTCAATTTCAAAACAATGAGGAAGGAGTGCAGTGGCAATCACCTTGGCTCACTGCAACCTCCGCTTCTGGGTTCAAGTGATTCTCCTGCCTAGCCTCCTGAGTAGCTGGGATTACAGGCTGGGCCTCCACCTCAAGGCCTGGGCTAATTTCTGCATTTTTAGGTAGAGATGGGGTCTCACCCACGCTGACCAGGCTGTTCTGGAACTCCTGGCCTCAGGTGATCTGCCTGCCTTCGGCCTCCTGCTGATTACATGTGAGCCACTGTGCCCAGCCACACTGGAGTTTTGTTTTTGTTTTTGTTTTTGAGACGGAGTTTCACTCTTGTTGCCTGCTGGGAGTACAGTGGCTCGATCTGGGCTCACCACAACCTCCTCGGGCCTCCCCTGGTCTGGCTGCATTCTCCCTTCCCCAGCCTCCCGAGTAGCTGGGATTTTCATAGGCATGCCTACCATGTTCTTACATGATTTTAGTGTAGAGATGGTGTTTCCCATGTTGGCCTGCTGGTCTTTGAACTCTTTGACCTCAGATGATCCGGGCCTCTGGGCTCCCCAGCCTCCCAAAGTGATGGGATTACAGGCATGAACCACCGCGCTCCAGCCTCCCACTGAATGGTCTTTAATGGCTCTTTTGCAACTCTAGAACCAGGCACAGATCACTCTATAGAACAGAAGAAGGGCTCTGGGCGTGCTAGGTAGAGGAGGCTGGCTCGGTAGACAGGAAGGGGCTGGAGGAAGTAGACGCAGAACGAAAAGCAGATTGGTGCTCCCCAAGTGGCCTGGGCCTTGGCCAAGGTTCCAGCAGAGGGACTTCCTCACTCATCATGCCAACAAAACCCTGGCTTCTGCAAGTGGAGTTCATTCTTGTCGTTTAGTTGAGTGCAGGAAGCATCTTCAGTTTTTACTGTGGTGCCTTACTTCTCCGGTTCGTGACACCTCTGCCTCTAGCTTCCGAAAGAGTTGACTCATACTACATCAAGGGCTTCCGCTAATTTTTTTTTTTTGTATCTTTAGCAGAGATCGGTCTCCACCGTTAAATAATGGTGGGATGGTCTCTGATCTCCTGGACCTCGCGGATCCACTCCTGCCTCGGCCTCCCCAAAGTGCAGGGATTATGCATGGAGCCACCGCTACCGGCCGGGCTATTCCTCTGTTCCTGGGTTTCCTGGAAGGTGAGAAGCTAGTTTTGGCGTGGTGATGGGACTACGAGGGCTGTGTTTTGGTCTGGTCTGCCAGGCCTAGTGCAGGAGCTCAGGCCAAACCGGTGGCCTCCTATGAATTTTATCAAAAGCGACTCAGACGATGGCGTTCAGGTGAGCGGAGCATGCACAGCGCTGCTTGCAGACCCCTCTGTCCGACTCCTCATCTCTGCACTTTCAGCCTAAACATCTGGAGATCAGAGAACAAGTCCTCCAGGGAGGGGTCTCCCTGAGATAGTCCCTGCACCTGGGCCAAAGGTCCTTGTAGACCACGTGACCGTTGTGTTGGGCGTGGAGACTCATGAGGGCAGGGAGGGCCTGAGACTGTGGGATCAGAGGCCTGGCCTGGGTAGCAGCTCTCCCTGCCCTCAGGGGGCCATGAGCTGTGTAGACCCCAGAGCCCTGTGTGCACTTTTCACACTTTTTCTCGGGCAATGTTGAGAACCACGCCCAGCACTGCCTGGTCCAGCGCCTGGGAAGAAAGGCAGGGGCCTGGAGCCCTCCTGCCACCAGCAGCGTCCCTGTCTTGGAAGGTACATGCACTGCTGTCCCTGCCCGAGGATCTTTAGGTCTCACCTGGGGCCTCGCCCAGCGCTGGGAGGGGCTGGGCCCTGGGCTGGGGCTGGAACTGGGAATCCCCGTGGGCGGCCGCGCCCTGTCTGGCCCTTCACGCTGAGTCAGGGCCGGGAAGGCCAGGCCCACCCAGGGACGGGCTGTCTAGGGCTCCCCTGTCCGCCTCAGCCCTCGCTGCGCTGACAGGGTGAAGCTGTGTCCCGGAGCCTGACCCAGTTCTGCCCGCCCCTGGCCTCTTCACTGGAGAGGACCAGGGTCAGGGTGCATGGCCCCCAGGAGCATGTCCAGCTCCACGCGGACACACGGGCCCTTGGTACCCACTCTAGGACTCCATGGTCCTGGCCTCCCCCAGGACCAGGCAAGGCCAGGCCCACTGCAGAGCTGCATGTACACGCACAAGCACACACACGTGTAACACACCCACACACATCACACAACCCTCCCACACATATTCATATACACCCACACACACACATATTCGCACAGATACACACATACCTACAAACAAATACACATGTACACAGATACACACATGCACACATACGCACACACAACGCTCACAGGGGCACCGGCGCACACGCTCAGTGAGCCCTCCTGGTGCTGCTGTTCACTAAAGGTTTGGGAAGGAGAGGTCTGGGTGGCGGCAAGGCCGGGACCTTAAACTGCGACACGATTTCTCCGAGGTCCTGGAGAACAGAACATTCAACAGGATCGACGAGCCCTTCAGGGCGCAGGCAGCTGAGGCAACGGTCACTCATCTGTCCTTTCAGAAGCACGTTCTGCCTCTACATGGATACGAGGAATCGTCTTGACCCATACGGAGCCAAGGAGGGTCTTCCTGAGCTGGTCCCCTGCAGCTGGGCCAAAGGTCCCTCCGGACCACATGACCCTTGTGTCGGGAGTGGAGAATCATCAGGGCAGGGAGAGCCTGAGACTGTGCTGCTGCTGGCATCGCTGTGCTATGTGATGCCAGCCCGGGGCCCTCCCTGGTCCGCAGGCTCGTGCCTCTTGTGTGGAGACCACGCTCTGCGTGTCCTGCCACGGCGGGTGGGAGGTCACTGGCTTTTGTCTTAGCTCCCAGAGCCCAGCTGGGAACACCCTTGACGTGCTCTTGGGGCTCACGTTTGCATGTTAGTATCGAGTGATGCCAAATGTCCTCCAAGCACGCAGTCTCTGAAGGCCTGGCTGGAGCCCCCATCCTCTCCCATCGGCCCTGCGACCCCCCTCTGCAGCCCGGCGCCCAGGTGAACACACGGCCCCCGCACGCAGCCTCAGACACTGCCCTGGCCTCCGGCCTCCTCCCCACCGCCCTCCTGCCACACCCCTGGCGGCACGCCCCTCTGTGACCTCGGGCCGCCCGTTCCCCGGCTGGGATTCCTCCTCTGCAGAGTAGGGGTGCAGCATCCCCCGCGGCAGTCCAGCTCCTGGCCGAGGCCCCCTGGAGTGGGTTTCCAAAGTGAAATTGCCCTTGTCCTCCCCTGCCTTCCACTGGCCTCACCCTCTCCGCCGATTTTCATCCGCTTTCACGTGGGGATCATGGTCTAAATTTTCACTTCTTGATTTTTTTTTTTTGAGACAGAGTTTCGCTCTTGTTGCCCAGGCTGGAATGCAATGGCACGATCTCCTGCTCACCGCAACCTCCACCTCCTGGGTTCAAGCAATTCTCCTGCCTCAGCCTCCTGAGCAGCTGGGATTACAGGCATGCGCCACCACCCCGGCTAATTTTGTATTTTTAGTAGAGATAGGGTTTTACCATGCTGGCCAGGCTGGTCACAAACTCCCAACCTCGGGTGATCCACCTGCCTTGGCCTCCCAAAGTGCTGGGATTACAGGCGTGAGCCACCGCGCCCAGCTCACTTCTTGATCTTTTAAAAATTGTGGTAAAGCTCATCTAACATAACAAAAAATGTACCATCTCAACCGTTTTCAAGCACACAGTTCGGTGGCATGGAGCACATTCGCACTTACGTGCAGGCATCACCGCCATCGTCTGCAGAACCTTCCATCTTTCCAAGCTGAACCTCTGTCCCCGCGAAACGCTGACTCCCGTCCCCTGGCACCCCCAGTCTTCTTCCTGTCTCTAGGAGTCTGAGAATTCTAGGGGCCGCATACACGGGGTCCTGCAGCGCCTGTCCCTCTGTGCCTGGCACTAGGTCCTCAAGGTGGTGGAGCAGGGATGGGGTTTCCTTCCTGCTGAGGCTGAACGATTCAGAATCTATTCTTTTTTTTTTTTTTTTTTTTTTGAGACGGAGTCTCGCTCTGTTGCCCAGGCTGGAGTGCAGTGGCCGGATCTCAGCTCACTGCAAGCTCCGCCTCCCGGGTTTTTTTACACCATTCTCCTGCCTCAGCCTCCCGAGTAGCTGGGACTACAGGCGCCCGCCACCTCGCCCGGCTAGTTTTTTGTATTTTTTAGTAGAGACGGGGTTTCACCGGGTTAGCCAGGATGGTCTCCATCTCCTGACCTGGTGATCCGCCCGTCTCGGCCTCCCAAAGTGCTGGGATTACAGGCTTGAGCCACCGCGCCCGGCTCAGAATCTATTCTAACTCTTCTTCCTGTGTCATTTTTCTGGACCTTGGATGGCAGAACTGCACCCCCTGGAAGGGCCCCCTGGCACCCCTGCGCCTCCCCATCCCCATTCAGGCGACTGGTTCTTCCCCCAGGCTCCAGGGCTGTGAAACCAGCGCAGAGCTCCAGCTTCCAGGCTGCGTGCGTGGCCAAGAGTAACTGGGAAGCAACCGGAGCCGCACGGGTCACCCGATCGCTGCGCTGGGCCGTGCAGGGTTCGCCGTGTCCTGGGGCAAGGCCTTGGCCCCACTCACAGGTGCATGGATGGTTCCCAGGACCTTTCCCTCTTCCTTCACCTGGAGGGGCTTTGGGCCACTGTGCTCGCTTCCAGCCACCTGGGGGTGGGAAACAGCACCTCCCAATCCCCCCAATCCTCCCAGCACCCTCAGCCCTCTCCCCTCCCCTGAGTCTCCCTGCAGCCTTGAGGCCCTGCCCTCCTGGCCCAGGTGAGCACGGCCTGTGCTGCTCCTTCCCAGAGCACATGTGCACGGTGCCCTGGGCACCAAAGCCCTAGGGAAGGCAAGTGACTTCAGGAGTGGCTGGCGGTGCTGTTTCCAGCCACAGAAGGGTCAGATGCGACCCCAGATGAGGCAGCATCGGGGACAGAGGCAGCCCTGGCTTGAAAGGCTGAGCTGAAGAGCGTGCATCCCCCCCTCCCCCCCACACACACCTGTCCTGGGCCTGCCTCCTGACGCACCAGGCAAGCCTGTCTGACTGCCCCGCCTGACTCACTCCCTTCCCCTTGGGCCTCCACCTGGCTCCTGCCTTCCCACACACAGCCCCACACTGCGCTTGAGCCCCTTCCTCAGTCATCCCTGGGTGCCCCCATGCCTCCTGGGCAGGGCTGAAGCAGGCAGGTACCTCCACCCAACCCCAGCCCCTGAGAAACGTCTCCCAATCCCCCTGGAGAAAACCCTCCTGACAGACCCAGTCCGCCCCCTGATCCCTCCTCTGCCCGGGAGGCTCTCGTCATTCAGTCATTTACATGTGAGTATGAACAAGCTGAGCTTGCCATCTTGCTGAGACAGAGGGGCCTGTTCAGGGAAAGGCAGGTCCCCGGAGCAGGGAGGAGCTGGCATTTCCAGGAGAACCAGTCTGGGTGGGGCTCTCCATGGAAGCCTCAGATCTTCCAGAGACGCCCCAGGAGGTGACGGGCAGAGTGACAGGGATGGACAGGGCTGCCACAGGACACCCCTGCTCCTTGCGACTCTTGGCTTTGCCCAGGGCTGGCTCTTTCCAGGGCTTTGCAAGCAGCAGCAGAGGCTACTCTCACTCTTGTCCCTGTGCCCCTGTGGATGGCAGTCATGGCCAGGGGACCCCAGCCAGTGCTTCTCTGAGATGTCTGTGTGAGCTGAGGGAAGTCAGCTCTGTCCTGCCCCAGGCCATCACTGACCACTCCTGGGCCTTGCTCCCAAATGTCTCCCCCAGTCCACTGCCTAACAAAGCTCCTCTGCTCCATGGTGGAAGCCCAGAGGATCATCTGGCTGGGAGGTGACTCTCCCTGGGTCTCTGGTATTTTTGTATAGTTGTGACCAGAGCCTTTGTTTCAGGTTGTCTTTTCAGGGACGCTTGTACAGCAGACATCCTTGGAAGAAAGAGAGAGGGTCTCACTCAGGAGCTCAGGACAGGTATGCTGACTGCCTGTTATAAAAGATTCGGGTTCTATGAGAACAGGGTCATCTCCTGCAATGCACACCCCTGCTTGCAGGGGTACCTCGCCCTCTTCACATCCCCCAATGGGAGCTGAGGCTCAGGAGCTGTGGTGCCCGGACATGCTGGCCCTGCCTCTGCGCTACCGAAGGTGATAAAGACCTTTGTGTCTGACCCAGGAGTCTCATGTCCTCTGCCTGCGTTCATGAAGCTGTGGGTGGCTACCTTATTAGTTCTCAAGGACCTGTGAAAGGAAAATAAATCTTGGGACCACAGTCACTAAGCCAAAGGGAAAAGTCACACTGGGAACTGTATCAGGCAAACCTGCTCCCATTTTATTCCCAAATAAGACAGCTACAGAGATTAAAAAAAAAAAAAAAAAAAAAAAAAAAAAAAACAAAGGCCACACACCTCCCTCACAATTTGTGCACAAGGAAATTCCCTGTGGGGCTCAAGATCTTTCCCCTAGAGCAGTTGTGTGGGATTTCACCCTGGCCATGTGAGTGGACAGCTCACCTTCACAGGCGCAGACAAAGGACAGATCTCAGTCATCCCTCTGCTCCCCGAGACAAATGCGTATCTGACTGCTTCCTCTGCCCTGTTGTTTCACGGAGCCAGACTAAGGCACACGTGGCCCTTCCCCTACCCCCTCTCACATGTGGATTGTATTTTCAGTGAAAGGCTGATCAGAGACCTAGAATGCAACCCTCTGTTGCTCATCTACCTATTAACTGGAAGGCCCTGCTTCGAGTGGTCCCAAGTTGTCCTGCCTTTCTAGACCAAACCGATGTACGTCTTACACATATATATTTTAATATTTATTTATTTATTTATTTTGAGTTGGAGTCTTGCTCTGTTGCCCAGGCTGGAGTGCAATGGTGCGATCTCGGCTCACGGCAACCTCCGCCTCTGCAGTTCAAGTGATTCTCCTGCCTCAGCCTCCCAAGTAACTGGGACTACAGGGCACGCCGCCACACCCAGCTGATTTTTGCATTTTTAGTAGAGACTGGGTTTCTCCATATTGGCCAAGCTGGTCTGGAACGCCTGATCTCAGGTGATCTGCCCACCTCGGCCTCCCAAAGTGCTGGGATTACAGGCGTGAGCCACCGCGCCCGGCCATCTTACATGTGTTGATGACGTGTCTTGTCTCCCTGAAATGTATGAAAAGAAGCTGCGCCCTGACTACTTTGGGCACATGTCATCAGGACCTCCTGAGGTGTGTCACAGGCACACCTTAACCTGGGCAAAATATGCCTTCTAAATTGATTGAGACTTGTCTCAGATACTTTTGGGTTCACGGACCGCAAAAACTTAGGCCTTTCCCAAGACTCGACCCCCTCGGGGTGCACAATGTCCTCCCATGGGTCTTCTCTTTAGCATGTGGGCATGTACAGGAGGGCCTTACGCACCCTTCATTCCAAGGTGCCAGTGAGTTCTTGCCTCCTGAGCTGGCTGGACAAGAGCTGAGTGCTGGGTGTCTGTCTGGGGAAGGGGTCGGGGTTCCAGAAGAGGACGTGGAGTCCAGGACACTAAGGAGACAACATCTGCTTCACAGTCTTGCTGACGGTCAGTGGACCCCACCCCGCGGCCCTTCACCAAGACAAAAGGGAGAACTGGCCGGGCATGGCGGCTCACGCCTGTAATCCCAGCAGTTTGGGAGACTGAGGCAGGCGGATCATTTGAGGGTCAGGAGTTTGAGACCAGCCTGGCCAACACGGTGAAACCCCATCTCTACTTAAAATACAAAAATTAGCCAGGCATGGTGGTGGGCGCCTGTAATCCCAGCTACTCGGGAGGCTGAGGCAGGAGAATCGTTTGAACCCGGGAGGTGGAGTTTGCAGTGAGGTGAGATGGTGCCACTGCACTCCAGCCTGGACGACAAAGCAAGACTCCGTCTCAAAACAAACATACAAAGAAAGGAGGAGAACGGCTCCTGCTGGGCGAGCCTCCTGGGCTCCAGTAGGGAGGAAGCTGTGGTTTGGAGCCCTGAGGTGGGCGCAGCCCCTGGTGCCAGCCTTGCCCACGGGGGTGAGCACTGCGGTACTGGACGTTACCCTGGAGCCTGTACGCCGTTTTCTAGTGCATGAGTGTTTGCTACAAGCTACTTATCCTTGGAAATGCTGCTAAAACTTAATGTCCTTATTAAGCAAAACTTCTTAGATCTCCATAATGATGAATAAACAGCTTGATAAATGTTGGAAATATTTTAAGAAAGATAAAGGCCGTCCAGTGGCTCATGGCCAGATCTGTTTTATATACTGTTTATTATTTTTATTTTATTTTTGTTACCTATAAGAAACTTGTAGGCCGGGCACGGTGGCTCAAGCCTGTATGCCCAGCACTTTGGGAGGCCGAGGTGGGTGGATCACGAAGTCAGGAGATTGAGACCATCCTAACACACACGGTGAAACCCCGTCTCTACTAAAAATACAAAAAATTAGCCGGGCGTGATGGCGGGCGCCTGTAGTCCCAGCTGCTTAGGAGGCTGAGGCAGGAGAATGGCTTGAACCCAGGAGGTGGAGGTTACAGTGAGCCGAGATCGCACCACTGCACTCCAGCCTGGGCGACAGAGCGAGACTCCATCTCAAAAAAAAAAAAAAAAGAAAAAGAAAAAAAGAAACAAAAAGAAACCTGTACATGTACAGATCTGTTTTAAATAACACTGAACCACAGATTTATTATTAAATCTTTTTTGTAAACAGAAAAGCCCCGAAATGTTTAGTATGATTCTATCACAGAAAATGATTTACTCTTATCATGATGGTGAGTCAACATTACTTAAAAACATGAAAAGAACACGTTATAGGACGAATACAGACTAACGTATGATTGTGAGAATTTCTGACAGTTCCCAGGAATTCTGATTTCTCCTTCCCCAGTCCTGAGGGTGGAGCCGTGAGGAATCTGGGCTGACTTCAGGGTCCCACCTGCCGGGAGCAAGAACAGCTCCTTCCCGAGGCAGTGAGCAGGTCACTGTTTCCTGCTGATCACCCGAAAGTGAACACCCAAAGCATGCAAGGAACACCTTTTGTTCCCAACAGGCCTGGAAAGAGCTCTGCCCAGCCTGCTGGGGAGGTGAGCTGTTCCTGCAACAACTTGTAAGCAAAGCGTCTCAGTAAAACAAGAGGTCACTTCATATTAAGGAAGGAGACCACTACTACTCCTGCTGCCCTCCTCCCCCCACCTTGCCTAGTTCACAAGACAGGAGAAAAGAGAGAGAGAAACAAAAGTAAGATAAATAGCCAGACAACCTTGGCACCATCACCCGGCCCTAGAAGTTAAACAAAGTAATAATAATAACATCAACCCCTGGCCTAAACTACTTGTGTTATCTGTAAATTCCAGACACTGTATGAAAAAAGCATTGTAAAACTTTCTGTTCTGTTAGCTGATGCATGTAGCCCCCAGTCACGTTTCCCATGCTTGCTCGATTTATCATGACCCTTTCACATGGATCCCTTAAAGTTGTAAGCCTTTAAAAAGGCCAAGTATTTCTTTATTGGGGAGCTCGGCTCTTAAGACGCGAGTCTGCTGACACTCCCGGCCAAATATAAAACCTCTTCCTTCTTTAATCCGGTGTCTGAGTAGTTTTGTCTGCAGCTCCTCCTGCTACAATATAGCTTCCTGTGTGGACAGCTGCATTTTGTTTGTTTGGTTGGTTGGTTGGTTGATTGGTTTTGAGACAGGGTCTTGCTGTGTTGCCCAGGCTGGAATGCAGTGGT
>NW_022161788.1:0-11051 GCF_008728515.1 Papio anubis
TTTTGAGACGGAGTTTCACTCTTATTGCCCAGGCTGGAGTACAATGGCGCAATACTGGCTTACCGCACCCTCCGTCTCCTGCGTTCAAGTGATCCTCCTGCCTCAGCCTCCCAAGTAGCTGGGATTACAGGCATGCGCCAGCATGCCCAGTTAATACTATATCTTTAGTAGAGACGGGGTTTCACCATGTTAGCCAGGATGGTCTTGATCTCCTGACCTCATGATCCGCCTGCCTTGGCCTCTCAAAGGGATTACGGGCGTAAGCCACCGTGCCCAGCCCATGGTAAGTTTTTAAACTGCTTTGTTTCAGCTTGTCTGTGAAATGGGGAACACAGGACCTCCCCCATAAGGTTGTACAGACTAAAAGAGAAAGGGCATGAGAAAGCACTTAGCCCAATGCTGGCATATTTATAGCTCTTATTTTTATATATGGTCTTATCTTCTCTGTTGGCAGAGACCAAGTGTGTTTCACTGTGCAACCTCGGGGACCAAAAAACTTTGTGACACAAACTTTTGTGATAAAAAAGTAAAGTATTTAGGGATAAAAGTTTGTTTCCCTCCCTCCCCAGACAGAGTCTCCCTCTGTTACTCAGGCTGGAGTGCAGTGGCATGAGCAGAGCTACAGCCTCAATCTCCTGGGCTCAAGCAATCCTCCCACCTCAGCCTCCTGAGTAGCTGGGACTGCAGGCGTGTGCCACCATGCCCAGCTAATTTTTTATTTTTATTTTTAGTAGAGACAAGGTCCTGTTATGTTGCCTAGACTGAAAAGTTTTTGATATATGCATCTTCCTCTCAAACGGTTTAGCAAAGACAGATAAGGCAAATGTGGCAAAATGTGAAACTGATAAATCTAGGTAAAGAGTATACGGTATTTCTTTGTACTATTCTTGTACCTTCTGGTTTTAATTTTTTGTTGTTGCCCAGGCTGGAGTGCAGTGGCATGATCCCGGCTTACTGAAGCCTCCAACTCCCAGGCTCAAGCGATTCTCCCACCTCAGCTTCCCTAGTAGCTGGGACAACAGGCACATGCCGCTATGCCCAGGTAATTTTTTTTTTTTTTTTTTTTTTGAGACGGAGTCTTGCTCTGTCACCCAGGCTGGAGTGCAGTGGCGATCTCGGCTCACTGCAAGCTCCGCCTCCCGGGCTTACGCCATTCTCCTGCCTCAGCCTCCCGAGTAGCTGGGACCACAGGTGCCCGCCACCTCGCCCGGCTAGTTTTTTGTATTTTTTAGTAGAGACGGGGTTTCACCGTGTTTGCCAGGGTAGTCTCGATCTCTTGACCTCGTGATCCGCCCGTCTTGGCCTCCCAAAGTGCTGGGATTACAGGCTTGAGCCACCGCGTCCAGCCAATTTTTTTTATTATTACTTTTTGTAGATATGGGGTCTCACTTTGTTGCCCAGGCTGGTCTCGAGCTCTTGGGCTCAAGCAATCCTCCTGCCTTGGCCTCCCAAGGCAGGCCAAGGGATTATAGGTGCTGGGATTATAGGCATGAGCCACTGCACCTGGCCTCTTTTAATTTTTTAAATGAAAATTATATATGTGTATAATAATAACGTTCTGTGATAAAAGTGGATGAATGAGTGAGAGTCTATACTTAGAAGCAAAAGAGAAGCCAGTCAGTACCTGACAATAACCAGGGATTGAAGTAAGAACAGAACTGCAGGGGCCTGCTTCCTGGACCCCAGCTTCTGTTTCAGTTCTAGAAACTGCATGGCCCCAGTGAAGAGGAGGCTGATTTCCATCAAAGCTCCCTTAGCCACAGGGATAATCTTGTACCTTTCGCGCTCGACTGTTGGTCACAGGAAACTCGCCCAGGCTGTCATCATCAACTCGGGGATCCGGGGCGCCTCGCTTCTCCAGGGGGTCAGTGCGCAACAGAGCCTCTAAACTACTGCCATCCTGAGAGATCAGCCCCTCCTTCTTCAGGGTTTGGTCTGTGTCTGCAAGCAAGATCAGGACGAAGCAAAGCTCAGAATGGCTGAAAGCAGACTGCTCTGAGTCCACATAATGCTAGGGCTTACCAAAGGTCTGTCACTGTCTTTTGTTCTCCGGATGCCCAGGAATTAAGACACCCTAGTTCACTTGGCACCGTAACTTATCTGTTTACCTGTCTCCCCTTCTAGACTAAGCTCTTTAAAGGAAAGAATCACATCATACTCATTCGAGTATATTTGGGATCTAGTACTGGGCCTGGTGTATCGTAGTGATTAGCAGGCTCTCACCATGCAGAAGGCCACGCCTCTGCGCAGGAAGTATGTGCCTTACCTGGCTTAATAGATGGGAAGGAAAGTCGTGGATCCTCAGGGGGATGGGCTCGCCGCTTTTTCCGCCAGCGCCGGGCAGGGTAGGAGTACAGCTGTCCAGAGGCCAATCCTACGGCAGGAAGAAAGATAGAAGTCAGGCCCTAACCCAGTATTAGAAAATAATACCAAACACTTTCTAATTACGTAGTCCCCTCCTTTTGAGTTCTAGAGCAAGGGAGGAATTCTGACAGTGAGGGCCTAGGGGGTTAGATGGAACAGTCTGTGGAAAAGAAAAATAGATATATAAGCTTAGGGGCCTTGGCTAATACATAGTTCTCCAGACACACAATGGCCTCAGCAGGGTAGAAAACAAAGATGCTGGTATCAACCTATCTGCTTCATCCTCCCTGCGTTTCTAACCACAGGAAGACCATATTCATCCATAGGTGGAAGGCAGTAGGGAAAACCCTATCAACTGTCTCATCACCTAAGATGAGGAGGCTTCTTCCTCCTTATGCTCCTGAGTCCCCTTCTCCCAAGTCTGGACCCTCACCTGGACCCCGGTGTCGCTTTTCCATCCAGATGTAACAATTGCTCTGGGCTACTCCGGTCTGTGAGTCCAAGAAAGGCAGGCGCACGCTGCGCTCAGCACAGAGGCGAGCATTGTAATTGTGGCACTGCTCCATGGCATCTTTGTAGTACTGCTCCCCAAGGCTGCAGAGAAGATAGAAACCAGGCGTGTGTGTTGGAGTGGGGAGCATAGGGTACTGAGCTATTCCTCTCCCCTGTCATCTGCTTCTCTAGAAGGCTCAAGGGACTGGGAGGCTGTCTCTTCCATTCTATTTGCCTCCACTTCTGCCTCATGGGACACCAAGCCCCTTTTCTAGGCCACCATTAGGAATTACTTTACGAATAAATTACTATCAGGAACACATGATTTCATGATGTCTAATCAGACTTAAGTCTAACCCCCAAAGAGGGTAAGGAACTAATGTTCACTCCATGTGTCTCACAAGCCCAGCCCTGTGCTAGTTAAGATGTTATTTCTCAACCCTTATGACGCTGAGAAGCAAACAATAGTCCCCCCTAAGTTCCTCCTTATTTCCTCCTTCCTAGAATCACCTCCCAAATAAACTACATGCTCCCACATCCTTGCCCCAGGGTCTGCTCCAGAAGGAAAGAGTTCAAGGTCTAGGGGACTTATTAAAATGTATTCAGCAAACTAGTAAATCCATACAATGAAATTCTATTTAGCCATAAGAAGGAAGCTCTTCACATACTGATATTAAAGAATTTCAAGTTAACTAGGGACAAAAAGCAAAGCAAGGTACACTGCTGAGAAGTGTCAAAGAAAGCTATCGTTATGTAACAAAATGGAAAAGAAACTGCAGGTCAGCAGGGAGAAAAAGTGGGTGACTAGGCCACTTCCTTCCATATGCCTTTTTATATCTTTTGAATTTTGAACTAGGTTTTTAATCAACTAATTAATTTTACATTTATGGAAGATATCTACAAGTACCTGAAGTTCCTTGAAGTTTTTATTGAGCGCCATCACTGATAAGAAACTTGTTTGCTCTAAGGCCCATCTTAGGGTGCTTCTCTATTCTTCTCTACGTTGCCCAAGCTAGACACAAACTCCTGGCTCAAGTGATCCTCCTGCCTTAGCCTCCCAAGTATCCGGGAATAGAGGCATGTGTCACAGTACCCGGTGTCAATCAATCTTAAACCAAAGGCAGAACTGATTTCTTTCTCATAGTGTCCCCAGTACTCACGAAGATGTCTGAGATACAGTCAGACCTGACTTGAGAGTAAAAAGACCTGGCTGGCCTGCAAGTCACCACATGAACATGGACATTTAGTCAACCCAGGTGGACCTTGGCTATTCTTCTATAGATTGAGGAGGTTGGACCAAATGAGCTTTGACATATCAGGATTTTACAAGAAACAGCCTGGGGATGAAACGGCAAACAGATTAAGTCTCTGTGGTTTCTGTCCGTAACTCGGGCTACACCAAAAAATCCTGATCTGGAATGTGATGGGGGCCTTCAGCGAGCAGCCACAATAGACCACTGCATAACTTACCATGTGCCCAGCAGTAAAAAAGACATATAGCACACACAGAGATGGCAACGCCACAAATACGGCCTGGTATGATTCAATGAGCTGTAATGACTGTAATCTGAGGTAGGCACAAATCTCACGTTGGAGAGCAGAATGGAGAAAGCAGCCTCGCCTCTGCGAGCTCGCCTTTAGGAGGCAGCCACGTCTTCACCACACAGAATAAAACTGGATAAACAAGGCTGAGTGCCGCAGCTCCTTTGTTTCTACTGATGGGAATTGATACTGACACTGGAAGTCAAATGGAAGGCAGGGCCAGGCTGGCGAGGGCTGCAAAGTCAGAGCAAGGAGGCTGGAAACAGTATTGGGAGGAATGAATAAG
The DNA here is from genome assembly GCF_008728515.1 of Papio anubis. Classification (NCBI taxonomy): domain Eukaryota; kingdom Metazoa; phylum Chordata; class Mammalia; order Primates; family Cercopithecidae; genus Papio; species Papio anubis. The sequence goes on from NW_022161788.1 coordinate 4,685, forward strand.
AGATGTTCTGTCAGGGCTCTTGTGAGCTACGTGGGATTTCAAAAGGTAAAGCAAACAGTCTTGGGGGTACAAGGGCTGGGAATGAAACGTGGAAGTGTTTGTGATGGGGAGAATCTGATGAAGAGAGAACAGGACAGGATGAGAGTGAGCTCTTAAGAACTTAAGGGAGGCTGGGCACAGTGGCTCATGCTTATAATCCCATCACTTTGGGAGGCCAAGGCTGGTGGATCTCTTGAGACCAAGACTTAGAGACTAGCTTGGGCAACATAGTGAGATCCCATCTCTACAAAACGTTAAAAATAAATAAACCATCAGCTAGGTTTGGTGGTGCAGGCCTGTGGTCCCACGTAGTCCCTGGGGTGGATGAGGTAGGGGAATCATTTGAGCCTAGAAAGTTGAGGGTGCAGTAAACCAAGGTTATACCACTGCACTTCAGCCTGGGGGACAGAGGGAGGCTCTGTCTCTTAAAACAAAACAAAACAACAACAACAACAAAAACTTAAGGCTCCAGTACCAAGAAATGTCAAGTTAACATTAACACTGTTCTCTCTCTCTCTTTATATATATACATATATATCTTTTCGAGACAAGAGTCTTGCTTTGCCGCCCAGGCTGGAGTGCAGTGGCGCAATCTCGGCTCACTGCAGCTTCTGCCTCCTGGGTTCCAACGATTCTCTCGCCTCAGGCTCCCGAGTGGCGTGCGCCACCATGCCCAGTTAATTTTTGTATTCTTAGTAGAGACAGGGTTTCACCATGTTGGCCAAGCTGGTCTCAAACTCCTGACCTCATGATCCGCCCACCTCGGCCTCCCAAAGTTCTGGGATTGCAGGCGTAAGCCACCGGCCCAGCTTCATTTTTTTTTTTTTTTGAGATGGAGTCTTGCTCTGTCACCCAGGTTGGAGTGCAGTGGCGCAATCTCGGCTTACTGCAACCTCTACCTCCTGGGTTCAAGTGATTCCCCTCCCTCAGTATCCCGAGTAGCTGGGATTACAGGCACATGCCACCACACCCAGCTAATTTTTGTATTTTTAGTAGAGTGGGGTTTCGCCATGCTGGCCAGGATGGTCTCAATCTCCTGACCTTGTGATCCGCCCGCCTCGGCCTCCCAAAGTGCTGGGATTACAGAGCCACCGCGCCCAGTCGCCTCTTTCTTTTTTTTAAGACAGAGTCTTAAAGTGTCACTCAGGCCGGAGGGCAGTGGTGTGACATCAGCTCACTGCAACCTCCGCCTCCTGGGTTCAGGAGATTCTTGTGCCTCAGCCTCCCGAGTAGCTGGGACTACAGGTGTGCGCCACCCCACCTGGCTAATTTTTATAGTTTTAGTAGAGATGGGGTTTCACCATGTGGGCCAGGATGGTCTCGAACTCCTGACATCAAGCGATCAGCCCGCCTCAGCTTCCCAAAGTGTTGGGATTATGGACGTGAGCCACTGCACCCAGCCAAGACTTTCATTTCTGACATCACATTTGGCAGGGACAGAAACTTACAAATAAGAAAATTCTTAAGGCCGGGCGTAGTGGCTCATGCCTGTAATCCCAGCACTTTGGGAGGCCGAGGCAGGTGGATGACCTGAGGTCAGGAGTTCAAGACCAGCCTGGCCAACGTGATGAAACTCCATCTCTACTAAAAATACAAAAATTAGCCAGGTGTGGTGGTGGGCACCTGTAATCTCAGCTACCCGGGAGGCTGAGGCAGGAGAACTGCTAGAACCCAGGAAGCGGAGGTTGCAGTGAGCCAAGATTGTGCCACTGCATTCAAGCCCGGGCCAACAACAGCGAAACTCTGTCTAAAAAAATTAAAAAAAAAAGAAAAGATGAGCCAGTGGTCCGACCTCAACATACTCAATGTATAACATCAGCTGTCAGAAGACTACGTACACTATAATCAAGAGAAGTGCCAGAAAATTATCTCCAAATGAACTGGAAGAATGGAAGCCCCTTCTTAAAGGGATAATTCTGCGGGAGTACGTATTAATTGTGATCTGAGGCCCTGTGCAGCTAGAAATGAGGAGGAGAGAGTTGGTTTCTCATTACTGGCATTCAGGAATTAGTGGCTGGTGATGCTCACAATCTCTACAGTTTTTCAAAGAGAAACAAGATGTCATGCTCTGTTTAAATGGGCAACCCCTCACTTATGACACAACTTGAAAGCACTGGCAACCCTATTTCCCCGAGGAAAAGCTTCCAACACGAAGAGCCTCACTACGTTTAACTCTCAAAACCTAGGCAAGTCTGATACTCCTCCAGTACAATGAGAATCTTTCTTTTTTTTTTTTTTTTTTTTTTGAGACGGAGTCTTTGCTCTGTCACCCAGGCTGGAGTGCAGTGGCGCCCACTCGGCTCACTACAAGCTCCGCCTCCTGGGTTTACGCCATTCTCCTGCCTCAGCCTCCCGATTAGCTGGGACTACAGGCGCCCGCCACCTCGCCCGGCTGGTTTTTTGCACTTTTAGTAGAGACGGGGTTTCACCGTGTCAGCCAGGATGGTCTCGATCTCCTGACCTTGTGATCCGCCCGTCTCGGCCTCCCAAAGTGCTGGGATTACAGGCGTGAGCCACCGCGCCCGGCCAAGAATCTTTCTTTTTATTTTTGGAGAAACTTGTGTAAAACATCCCCTTACAATGGGATGAGGGAAGTCAACAAAGACGCAGGGAAACAAAGAAAGAACATCTGAGTCAGGAAGGATAACTGGATAAATGGTAGATCAACAGTGTCATTTCTAAATTGAGAAAAATGTCAGCCTGAAGAGAGAGCTGGGGAAACTGGAGTGGGCAGATCAGAAAGACAATAGTGTTGGGAGGAGGGGTGGCTGAAAGAGACAGCAGGATAAAGCAGAAAGCAACTTAAAAAAAAAAAAACAAAACCACAAGAGGAGGAAAGGCACTTAGCTTAATGGAAGTGGGAAAGCATTCTCAAAGAAAAGGCTTCAGGCAGGAGGGAGAAGCAACTTACTCTTTAAAAAGGCCCCTAGGAAGAGAGGGGCTCAGGCCACGACAAAGACAGATGAGAAGCTGTGAGTCCCTTAGAATACTTACCGAACCTTTACCTCATCACCCAGCCAAAATCCAAAAACCCTGACTGGACAGTTAGACACCACTCAATTTTCCCACCCTTGCACCAAGCCCAACATACCCATTAAAAGAAGTTCTATTCGCCCACCGGGCATTAACCCAATCTAAAACTCATTCTGATTCTCCTGTAGGAATAAATCAAGTCAGTCCCAAAGCATCTTTAACTCACAGGAAGCAGTTCATAGGCCGGTGTCCCTGGCCCCAACAGCTATTAACTTTAACTTGCTTGAAATCTGACCAGCACAACGGTATCGCATCATAGGAAGAATGCCCACTTATATGGCCCTTTAGGCTACTAAGCTGTCCTGAACGGCTTCGGTCCAGTTGCAGGTTTTTGATGGTTGCCACTGGAAGGCGCCAAGGCCCACTCCCCTTCTGGATCCCCTCCTCGCCAAATGCTTCCCAAGAATATTTGTAGTCTTAGGTACCTGCCACCCAAGATCCTCCCAAACATCACGGGGTTGCTTGGAACTGAAACAGCCAGCCCCGCAGTGCACCCTACAGGGGCCGCCGAGCCTGTTGCTGCAGCCGACGGGACGGGGCGGGATGGGCGGCGGGTTAGCCGTGGGGCCGCCCGGGCCTCGGCCCCGCTCCTCTGGACTGAGGCGTCTCGGGAGAGGACCGGGACGGTGAGTCTCGCGTGCAGGCAGGGCGCCATGCTCTGGAAACCGTCAGCCCCGAGGAACGCTGAGGCCACACAGCCCAGCAGAGAGGCCGCCCGTCGGGGCTCCAGTGTGCCCCCATCAGGGCCTCCACAAGTTTCCAAAGAAGCGCAACGTCTTCTCCGGAGTCTCCTATTGCCCTCCCCACCAGGAGTCGCAACATGGCCTTCCCGGGGATGTCCCTCTCTCCGCCTAGTCCCTTTCCCCACAGCCCCCTACTCCCAGGCCCTTTACAAAACCTGCCGCCCTAGGAGAGAAAGAAACCACCACTCACAGCTTCACTACATTCTCCACCACAGCCGCCATCTTCCCTGCTCCTCTCCCTCGGGCCGGGAGGCCCCAAAGTCCGCAGCGCGCAGGCGCCGGGACCGCACCGGGGTACCAGGTTCCTCGCCCTCTGCGCAGGCGCCGTCCGGGCGCGCGCACGAGAGCGAGCACCGAAGAAAGAACTTTAGGCCTGTTCCCGGGGGCCGGGTAGGACCCCACGGGAGCCCGACGCGCAGGCGCAACCGGAGACTGGCGTGCGTCCCGGAGCTTCGGTTCGAGGCCCGCCTCTTCTATTTAGAGCAGCAGGAGTCGGGGCCGGGCGCAGTGACTCACGCCTGTAATCCCAGCACTTCGGGAGGCCGAGGCGGGCGGATCACGAGATCAGAAGATCGAGACCATCCTGGCTAACACGGTGAAACCCCATCGCTACTAAAAATACAAAAAATTATCCGGGCGTGGTGGCGGGCGCCTGTAGTCCCAGCTACTCGGGAGGCTGAGGCAGGAGAATGGCATAAACCTGGGAGACGGAGCTTGCAGTGAGCTGAGATCCGGCCACTGTACTCCAGCCTGGGTGACAGAGCGAGACTCCGTCTCCTCAAAAAAAAAAAAAAAAAAAAAGAGCAGGAGGAGGGCAGTCACGGTGGCTCCCAGCACTGTGGGAGGCGGAGGCAGGAGGATTGCTTTGAGCTCAAGAGTTCGAGACCAGCCTGGGCAACATATCGAGGCCTCCTCGCTACTAAAAATTTAAAAATTACCTGGATGTGGTGGCGTGCACCTGTGTTCCCAGCTACTCTAGAGGCTGAAGTGACAGGATTGCTTGAGCACAGGAGGGTCGAAGGTGAGTGAGCCATGATTGCGCCACTGCACTCCAGCCTGGGCAACAAAGCCAACTCTGTCTCAAAAAAACCAAAAAACAAAAAACAGCCCAAGTTAATCTTCAACTATCACCTCTTTTCACCCTTTAAAAGCAAATAGTACTCCCTATCTCTGTTACCTTGTTTCTAGGTCCCGCTTCCATCCAGTTTAATGGGAACTTTGTTCCCACCTGTTCACTTGAAACAGCTCCTGTCACCACGACCTCCCTTTCAGCAGATTTAGAGATCTATTTTCTGTCCTCATGGGCCTGTCGACCCCCATTACACCGTTGGCCACTCTCTGCTTTTCAAACTCTTCTCCAGATCTTTGAGACGCATTTCCCTCCTGGCTGTCCTTCCCCACTGGCATTTCCTTTCACCCTCTTCCTCTGTTCAGCCTCTGTCAGAGTCCTCAGGGCTTGGTCATTGGTACTTGTCATTTTTCTTTTCTTTTCCTTTTTTTTTTTGAGAGAGTTTGCTCTTGGTGCCCAGGCTGCAGTGCAGTGGTACAATCTCAGCTCACTGCAACCTCCACCTTCCAGGTTCAAGTGATTCTCCTGCCTCAGCCTCCCGAGTAGCTGGGATAACAGGCTCCCGGCCATCATGCCCAGCTAATTTTTGTAATTTTAGTAGAGATGGGGTCTCACCACGTTGGCCAGGCTGGTCTCAAACTCCTGACCTCAAGTGATCCGCCTGCCTCGTCCTCCCAAAGTGCTGGGATTTCAAGCGTGAGCCACCACACTGGCTATCATTTTTCTAATATACCTTATTTCACCAATTCCAAGATGCACATATTCTCCCCCCTCATTTTAATATTTCAGAAGCAGGACACATGTTACCATTGCTATGTCTTTGTTTGTTTTTGAGGTGGAGTCTCTCTGTCGCCCATGCTGGAGTGCAGTGGCACGATCTTGGCTCACTGCAAGCTCTGCTTCCCGGGTCCACGCCATTCTCCTGCCTCAGCCTCCTGGGTGTCTGGGACTACAGGCGCCTGCCACCACACCCGGCTAATTTTTTGTATTTTTAGTAGAGACGGGGTTTCACCGTGTTAGCCAGGATGGTCTCGAACTCCTGGCCTCGTGATCCACCTGCGTCGGCCTCCCAAAGTGCTGGGATTACAGGTGTGAGCCACTGCGCCGGGTCTCCTATGTCTTAAAATCATATTTAGCAGATGAGAGTTGTGAGGTATTTGTCATTGCTAACCCTGCACCAGTTTCAAAACATGCAGAATAGGTGTTAGCAGCTTGGAAGAAAAACCCAGAGATGATGCTGGTGTATTCTTTTTTTTTTTTTTTTTTTTGAGACGGAGTCTCGCTCTGCCGCCCAGGCTGGAGTGCAGTGGCCGGATCTCAGCTCACTGCAAGCTCCGCCTCCCGGGTTCACGCCATTCTCCTGCCTCAGCCTCCCGAGTAGCTGGGACTACAGGCGCCCGCCACCGCACCCGGCTAGTTTTTTGTATTTTTTAGTAGAGACGGGGTTTCACCGTGTTAGCCACGATGGTCTCGATCTCCTGAC